>NC_142942.1:33629198-33664198 GCF_046866305.1 Octopus bimaculoides
TATATATATATGCATATATATATATATATATATATATATATATGCATATATATATATATATATATATATATATATATATATATATATAATATATATATATATATATATATATATATATATATATATATATATATATATAATATATATATATATATATATGATATATATATATCTATATATATATATATATATATATATATATATATATATATATATATATATGCATATATATATATATATATATATATGCATATATATATATATATATATATATGCATATATTATATATATATATATATATGCATATATATATATATATATATATATGCATATATATATATGCATATATATATATATGCATATATATATATGCATATATATATATATATATATATGCATATATATATATATATTATGTATATATATGCATATATATATATATATATGCATATATATATATATATATGCATATATATATATATATATATATATATATGCATATATATATATATATATATATGCATATATATATATATATATATATGCATATATATATATATATATGCATATATATATATATATATATGCATATATACTATATATATATGCATATATATATATATATGCATATATATATATATATATATATATATATGCATATATATATATATATATATATGCATATATATATATATATATGCATATATATATATATATGCATATATATATATATATATATATATGCATATATATATATATATATATATATATGCATATATATATATATATATATATATGCATATATATATATATATGCATATATATATATATATATATATATGCATATATATATATATATATGCATATATATATATATATATATATATATGCATATATATATATATATATATATATATGCATATATATATGTATATATATATATATATATATGCATATATATATATATATATATATATGCATATATATATATATATATATATATATATATATGCATATATATATATATATGCATATATATATATATATATATATATGCATATATATATATATATATATGCATATATATATATAATATATATATATATGCATATATATATATATATATATATATATGCATATATATATATATATATATATATATGCATATATATATATATATATATATATGCATATATATATATATATATATATATGCATATATATATATATATATATATATATGCATATATATATATATATATATATGCATATATATATATATATATATATATATATGCATATATATATATATATATATATGCATATATATATATATATATATATATATGCATATATATATGTATATACATATATATATATATATATATATATGCATATATATATATATATATATATATATATGCATATATATATGTATATACATATATATATATGCATATATATATGTGTGTATATATGTATATGCATATATGTATATGCATCAAATGCAATGCATTGACGGAACTGTTGGACTATCGAGGAATATACTTTGTGATAAATCATCTGGCTCTATGTTCAGTTTGGCATGAGTGACGAAACACTCATGCCAAACTGTATTAATCAGCCCAAGCTGGCCGCTCTTTTCCTTTGATAATGATAGGTGGCATGGAGAGGGGTAAATTTGCATGTATAGGAAAGTGTCAGTTTTCCTGAAAATACTCTTCTCTGGCCTGCGCATATGTGCAGTGTTAAGCCGATGGAGACCCCTAAGTTGTGTGTATATCGGTCAATATAAAGATCCTCACCCGTTAACAAAATTTTTTTAAAATTCCCAGCCTGCTGGGTGTTAACAACTGTGTAGGAAACGAATATGAAAAAAAAAATTGCGCAAACGAACCTTGGGTGGAGAAATGACTTTTGGAAAATTCACAAGATCCGATTTTTCCCTCATAACTTTCAGGAAATGAGTACCTTCTCCGCCCTCTATTTATGGAAGAGTCGTTGAGCTCCTCCTTGGCCACATCAGCTGCAACCGTCATTAGACTATCCAACTGGGATCTCAAGCGTGACTAACTGAGACTATGAATATTATCGTAACATCTCGTTCATGGTTTACCCCTAAGTCTTCTGTTGGTTGGGTCGGCATGAAGAATCCGTATTGCGATTCTAATAACGTCAGTAGTACCCCCTCCCACTACATCAGTAACATCAGTCTACATTCGTTACTTTAATATTTGTTTTTCTTTCTGCTGCGTGTAACTCATTAAAAGCTCTTCAAATTTTAGTAGATAGTTCCTTTTACACATGGATCTCTGCGTTTAATCACTTTTCTATATACACGCAGTGCTAAAACAACCCCCCAAACAATTAATGTTTTTTAATCGATTGCTCTTTCTTTCTCTCTCTCTCTCTATAGATACACACACATACATATTTATATTCACATACATACATGTATGTATGCATACATACATATAGAAAGATAGAAGACAACAAATGTATAAATGAATTTAATGTAAGACAATCTGACATGATGAGTACTGTGTGTTGTAGGCAGAATGATGTGTGGCGAGATAGATAAAAAGATATTAAGAGCATATGCCATTCTCCTCATATTGCCCTGAAGAAGTCAGTCAATATAAACTTCAAATCTGACGGCCTCCTTCCATCTCTCTCACTCATTGAATATATTATACTATTATACCTCAGTTTAAAAATAGGCGTTGGTCCCGAACACACCTACTATTTTCTGTGTTTAAAAAAAATATATATTTATAGTGATCCGTTCTTCTATTTATGTAAATATCTGCTTTTATGTTCAAGAAGCTTAACTTATTAAATTATAAGTAGCCAGAACATCATGACAATAAATGCTTACTAGGACTTTGTTACGAAGTAAAATCCCACAAAATATAATGCTTGAGTTTTGATTCTGTTTATCAAAAAAAAAAAAGGTGTTGATTACATTCTATGTACATATATGAGCGCACACGCACACGTGTGGGTGAGTCCCATTATGTTTGTTCCCGTCACCGCTTGACAACCGATGCTAGTTTGTTTACGGTCCTGGGTAGAATTCTGGTTTAAGCATTCCATATAACCCTTCCTCTAGTTTAGTTTTGGAATTTTCAGGAAGTTTTTGCGAATTTGTGTTGTACACACGCGAATTCATACGATTTTGAAAAAAAAATTGAATTTGTCACATCGATCCCATAAGTACTAAAACTTCCACTCTTTTTCGAATTTTTTGCTTGAATCCCAACAACGGACCACCCTTCGGTGCATGATCATTCCATAAAATGATTTTATGGTGAGAAAAAGACTGAAAAACAACATCAATACATATCAAACTGAGAAAGAAGCGAGGACGATATCAGGTGGTCGTTAGATGTGTTAAAAACAACAGCTAAATTGCCTTAAATCACAGCCACAATTTTTTTTTTCCATTATTGTATGAATTCCTGTGTGTAGAACATGTTTTCCTTAGGGCTCGCTTAGGGCCTCTGACGATTTCAAACTTAGATAAATTTGAGGGTGGAGGATCCACAGCTTTCACTAGTTTCAAACTCTGTCGGATCAAATGTGTAGAGACTGAGTTGATTGTGGTCTTTTCTGAATTTCATATCGTTTAGGGTTAGGAACGGAATTCCCTAACCGTAACCCTTACCCTAAACCCTTCAAAAGAAATTGCGCTCTCTGTATCTCTTTCGCTTTTACGACGTCGTTTCCCTCTTTCTCTCCAACACTTTTTACGGAAAAGGCCGATCTTAGATAAAGATCGCCGAAGACACTTTTTACGGAAAAGGCCGATATTTCGTACTGGTATCGAAAGATCGCCCATATCCTTAGCATGCAAAGCTTTTTGAAACGGACACGAGATCGAGAAGTGAAAGTGTCTACGACTGTCAACCTTTTATCAGCCGTTTCCTTTATTTCAAAAGGGAATCTTTAAAAGACTTAACTGAAATAAAGGTCGCCAAATTCTGAGCCAGAGCTGTTTCACTATGCTAACCGTTGTTAATTCAAAATTGTTGTTGGCTGAAACGGTAGACCGCTTGGCTAAATGGTTTGCGGGATTTAATTTGTGGTTGGTTGAAAGGGTTAGCAATATTATTTATTCTATTACTTGTTTCGGTCATTTTACTGCAGCCATATGCCAGAGCACCTTCAACATTTTATGGAAAAACTCTGGTTTTATTCTCGGTTCAAATGCTGTTGACATATTTTTACTACTCCATTTGAACAGTATGCATTCTGAGTTCAAATCTTGTTCGTGTAAGCTTTGCTCTTTATTCCTCTGGGCTCGAATTCTGAGTTCAAATCTTGTTCGTGTAATCTTTGCTCTTTATTCCTCTGGGCTCGATAATATCAGGCTGTGACAATAAATGCATCAAGCTTTGCTATTGTATGTTCATTTTGAGCAATAGACATAAAAAGGCAAACACCAAACGTCTCAGCATATCAGTTAAAATTTTTTTTTATCTGAGTTGTGCATATAATTAGCCTGTTTGAGAGAAGAGAAAGGTTTAATTTTAGGCCGAATGCTTGTAGTAGGATGAACTCCGCTAAAAGACACCAAAATACTAGGTCAGTTGGCATTGTTTAACCAGGTGACAGATTAAATCTGTCCCCATATAGTCATGTATTATGTTTAGAGATCAACAGCTTTTATGATTTTTCACATTTGCATGGGTATGTTGTATATCTTACGTATAAAAACATCTTTGTGTATACCATTTCCATCACTGGCATTGATTATGTGGGCAAAAATTAAACAGACTGTCCGAGGCTCACAGTGAACCTTTTCAGCAGTCCATCTGTTGCCAATTCTTCATATTATTGCAATTGTCTTAGTATTATTGATTAGCTGTCATTTATCTACAACAGCTTGTTCATTATATTTTCCATTTTCATGCTAATAATAAAAATCTCAATTGAATTAGTAAATCACTATCATCAACATTTGTATCTTCTTTCGTTACTATTGAATACTGAATGGATTTCCCCTCATAACCATGTGGTAAAGCATATTTTTTCTTCTTTATTTCTTTCTTTATTTAAACTCATTTGTATATTATTCAAACTGTGAAGTGAGAGAAAGATAAGGCAATGACTGAGTAAAGAATCCAGTTTGATAAATATGTTCATCTTTTAATCATTATTGCGAGCTGAAAGTTTCTTATAGATGAACTATCTCTAATAATAATAATAATTTCACATCTCCCTTCTCGTTTGGATTTTATCTTCAACGACTTGACAGTGTTTATAAGGCTTACACTCTTTTAACTCCATGCTTTTCTTCTCATAATTTATTTTTAGAACTTCCTGCTTAAAAATCATCCCCTAACTCTATTTACTCTTCTTTCTCTCACTTGGTGATTGAGAAATTTAACTATTTTTATTCTTTTCCATACCTCCATTAACCTCCCTTCCCTTTCTAGCATTCCTACAGTTTGTCCAAGGTACTTAGCATCTCTTATGTCTATCTCCTCCTCCTCCTCCTCCTTTCGTCCAGGGCAACCTGACAGCTACTTGTTGCTTTGAGTTCCCTGCTGGCTTTCAAAGCTGCTTTGAACTGTTCACTTGGTGGCCTTTCATTCTAATTTGCTTTCATGGTGCATAAACTTTTACCACTTACATTTGGCAGGGTGGTAGTGGTTTAACTCAGCCTTCAACGAGCAAACCTATGATGGAAAGCTCACCAGTCGTAACCATTCCGTTTTTTCTTTTGTGCAGGGACCCAGGACTTCATTATCTAAACCGTATTTTGCTTGGACGTTGGGTTGCGGATTTGAATGAAATTTGGCTGTTATTTCTAGTATGTTTTGTGCCGATATGGAGGCTTCTTTGTTGGCTCGTTGGGCGGAAGTGGTCCTGTTAGGTGTCAAAGGACAACAGTATACTGTTTCATAGGAAGTGTCTTGCTTGTGCCTGTGATTCATGAAAAGTAGATTGAGAAAAAAAGAAAAAGAAAAAAAAAAAAGGAGGGAAGCAAGAGCCTGGGTGTAGCTATGTTAAGAGTGGTTGAAATTGAAAGTTTTCCCATTTATGAATACAGAGGCTTTATGAAATATTTGAAGTAGTTCTGTAATGAAGACTGAATCCGGCATGCTTATTGCTGGTGTTATATATATATATATATATATATATATATATTCACTCATTTAAAATATTATTCATTGACTGATTTTTATTCTCGCTAGACCACTGGTGGCAAATAAAATTTCAAAAATTTTTTTGCTGCCCTATAATTTATTAATATATATATATATTATGTATGGGGAGGGGTACAATGAGGAGTTTTTACTGCATTTTTGATTTTGAGACAAAATACATAATTTTTACATATGTCCAGTACCTTACAAAAACTATATCAGCTAAGTAGATGGCCTTTCCTAAATGCATTAAAAAAGTATAACATATCCGATCACTATTTCACAAAATTATCGCCGTTCTCTGAGTATATAAAAGACAAATTTGGCGGGGGCAAAATGAGTTAAACAAGGTAATGTAAATTTGCCGCTTTAATTTTTCACAATATCCATCCTTAGACATCAGAACGATCAGAAATGCCATATATATATATATATATATATATATAAACAAATAGTAAATGAGCATATGCATATATACGTATGCTCCATTGGATTTGCAACAACAATGTGCATGACCAACAAAGCACAACTGTGTTTAGAGAGAAGTTAGGCATAAGAAGGATTAAATGTGGTATGCAGGAGAGGAGAGTTCGTTTGGTTTGGACACATGAGGCGTATGAGTGAAGACAGCTGTATACAGAAGTGCCTGTCACTAAAAGTGGATGGTAACTGTGGAAGAGGAAGACATTGGATGAAGTGGTGAGGACTGATCTTGGGGTTAATGGAGGAAATGACAGTAAACTGAGATGTTTGGCGATATGAGGTCCTAGGGAAGACCCATCCACAAAACTGAGTGCTAGAAGAGTTGTGTCCCACCCACATGTAACAACACAATTTTCACCCACTCTACCCTAAGAAGTCAAACTACAACTCCTCTTCTAATTGCCTCTTTCTCTTCCTCATATTTTCCCTATTTTTCTAACCAGGTTCTGCACTCATATTCTTGTTTCTTGTGAGTATACCTTAGCACTACACCATCTCACTTTTACTTTCTCTTAAACTTTTGCTGTTTCCTACTCTTTCTTTCTTTCCCTTTGGTCACTCTCTCTCTCTCCTTGTTTTTCCTCTGACTAGGCAACCATGAATCACCTTCACATCAGCACACTTGTTTCTGGCCTCGTTCTGTACCTCTCTTTTTCTCTCTGTCATCATATACCTCCTCTATAGCAAGACACCTATTTCTGCCTCTCTATTTCTCTGTTACTCTCTAACTTTTCATCATTTGATACTGGATCACCTCCTCTAATGCCCCCTCCCCCTGTTGTAGAGAGACACCTGCTTCTGTGTCTCTCTGTCTCTTTGTCACACTCTGATACAAATGCCCTACTCCTCTCATAATTCCTTGTCTTGTGAGTTATTTGGTTACCCTGCCAGTGCTGGTACCACATTAAAAGCATCCAGTCAACACTGTAACTGGCATCTGGAAGAGCATCCACCTGTAAAATTTGTGCCAAAACTAACTTCACCTGTGCTAGTGTCATGTAAAAAGCACTGAATCCACTCTGTGGAGTGGTTGGTATTAGGAAGGGCATCCAGCCATAAAATCCCTTCCAAAACAGACACAGTAGCCTTGGGTAGATTTCTACCTGGCCAGCTCCTGTCAACTGTCCTACCCATGTATGCATAGAAGATGGACATTAAACGATGATGATGATATATATATATATATATATATATATATATATATATATATATATATAATGTTTATGTACTTATTTTGTGAGATCCTTGATGTGAAATTGTCTGTTGAAACAAATAATGTTATATTTGGGAATGGTCATGTTGCCAATAATCACACACACTGTTTATTTGATCTTCCCTTTATTATTATTGTTATTATTATCATTATTAGTTCATTTGTTGAATAAATAGTGTGTGTGGTAACATGACTGTCCCCAAATATAACAATATATATATATTTAATATCATCTAGTTAACAACCTCATAACATGCATTTCAAACCTCCTACACAAGTATTGGCTACCATATGCCATCATACAGCAGGATTACTTCATTTACTGGATATACATTTGGATATACTAATTCCGTTAGTGTATGTAGAATTCATATAAATATCTATAAAACAAGATGGAATGAACAGGCTTTACTCACAAATCACAACAGATTATATCTGTGCAATGATAACAGCTGTTTTTTTTTATCATATTATATAAACTAGCTGGCCCCATGCTATCAAAAATGACAGCTAATTGTAGTATTTTAGATATAAATATTAATGGTAAATCAAATTAATTCACCTGTCAATGTTATCTAGTGGCTGTCTTTTGAGATGTGACATTGATCATCATTTGTTACTGAAAGAATGCTGGTTCACACATACATTCACATACTTCCCCTTGTACATTCACACACACACACATATACTCACACAGAGTTGAAAAGCTGTTTGATTTTTCTTTTGAGTGTTGAATGTTCACCATCCCACTTCCATTGCGCACACACACACATTCACATACCACCCTTTTGCATACACACACATATACTCACACAAAGTTGAAATGCTTCCACTACCAGTGTGCCATCACCCCTTTGTTATTCATCTATCACACCTTTCTTTCTCATTCATATGTTGTGATGGAGAAAAATGCAAGTATTATTATAGTAGATGAGGAAGAAGGATCCCCTTTGGTCATGAATGACCATGGGAGTGTACCTAGAAAGTTCCCCTTGAGGCACAAGTCCGGGCAAGGTTGTTTATGGAAGACCAGCAGTCGCCCATGCATACCAGCCTCCCCTCTCCATGCCACTGATGTTATCCAAGGGAAAGGCAAAGGCTGATACCACTTGGCACCAGTGACGTTGCAACTCATTTCTACAGCTGAGTGAACTGGAGCAATGTGAAATAAGTATCTTGCTTAAGAACACCACACAGCCTTGACCAGGAATTGAACTCACTACCTCATGATTGTGAGCTTGACACTCTAACTAGTGAGCCATGTGCCTTCACTATTATATAAATATTATATTTAAGTAAATATGATTCAGCAGTAGCCGTGCACCTCACAAAGTCCCCAAAATATAATATTTTCCCATTGGATAATTTAAAGAATAATTTCTAAAAATAAAAAGTTTGGCTCCTTTTTTAATTTAGGGTGTAATACAAAAAAAAAAACCCCCTTAAAAATATAAATCTGGACATATTTTATATAGAAGAAATAAGTTTTATTTCTTCACTGTCTGTACAAGTTGTAATAAAAAGCATTAACAGCATTTAGTTTATAGGACCTTGTCTACTACACAGTAAATCTGATCTGATTTTCTTCAGTCCATTATTTTCTTTCTCTCTTCTGTGAATGTGGGGCTCCAAGAAAGAATTTGAAATATTGCTTTTCATGTTCATTACCATATGTGTGGTATGAAGTTTGCTTTTCGACCACTTGCTTCAGACCCAGTGTGGCACCTTGGGCAAGTGTCTTCTGCTATAGCCCCGGGCTGACCAAAGCCTTGTGAGTGGATTTGGTAGAAACGTATCATATATATGTGTATGTGTGTTACTGTTTTTAATGTCTCCTTGTCTTGACATCATGTGATAGTCTCCATCATGCAAGCAGTTTGTTTCATTTCCAATCTTCCTTGAAATATTACCTTACTGGGAAACCGGTTAGGGTTGGCAACACAAGGGGTATCCAACTGTAGAAAATCTGCCTCATTAAATCTGTCTGACCCATGTGAGCATGAAAAGTGGACATTAAAATGATAATTTTGAAATTTAGTGACTTCTGCTGTTAATAACTAGTTGTAATTTCTGAAGTAGACATGAAACCTTAATCAAGGAGGGTTAAGTGCCTTGAGCAAGATGCCAACATAATATCTCTACCCAGGTATAGCAAGTATAGTATTCACTTGACCTTTTAAAGTAAGGATTTCAATTTCTCTTTGCGTCTGAATAGCATGGTAATCATTGTAGTATCTGGTACATATAGATTGACTCAAACTTCTGTTTGGTATATTTATTTTATAGATTTTCTGGGACTGGAGGGCAAAGTTAATTCCAGTATCATTTGAACTCAAAATATTGAAGCACAAAGTAACTCTGTTGTTTAGTTCAAATATGAATGTCTGTGTGATTAAGAACTTTGCTTTACAATCATCTACTTTTTGGGTTGACTCCGTAACACAGCACATTGACAAGTGTCTTCTATTCTTTGGATGAATTAAAGCCTTGGTGTGTGAAATTGGTATGGTAGAAAATGTGTGGAAGTTTGTCAGATGAACTGTACCAGTTCTTTAGGTGGTAACTGCAACCCACTGCCTGGATTAACACTGCTACATATAAGCATTCAAAGTTAAAAGTTTTTTATGTCATTATAAAGAGTTATGGGTGATTATATATATATATATATATATATATATATATATATATATAATAAATAATATATAATATTTATTATTTAATTGAATGCGATGCATCCATTTCCATGTTTGTATATATATATAACTAGCAGCTAAGCCCAGTTTCACCCAGTCAGTTTGGATGATGTGGCTGTAAAACCTGCTCTGTGTAAGCATTCAACTTGTTTGGGCACGTTTATGTTAAAAACAATTTTAGAATGATTTTTTTGTCTAAATCCTAAAAATAACTGACCAACAAAAAAAACCCAACTAAAATTCAACCAAATCAAAAAATAAACCCAAATACTAAGTGAACAAAGATGAACCATCCCACTTCCATTGCACCTGCACATGCACACACACACATTCACATACCCCCCCCTTTTACATACACACACACATATTCACACAGAGTTGAAATGCTCACCCCTTCCTTCCTTATTCATCTATCACCCCTTCTTTTCTCATTCATAAACACAAGAGTATTATTATAGATTATCTCGGTAACCATGGGAGCCATGAAAAAATACAAAGCCCAGCATTACCACCGGATCACTCTACACATCTGTGTAATTTTTCACGCAATTCCACCCAGCCTTTTGACCGTGAATCCGAAGACAAGAAAGAATCGTCCATGTCAAATTTATATGTATAGATATATAATACATTGCTTGCAATGTTACTCAGCCAAACTGGCGCGTAATAGGAAAATACTTTGAAAGTAAAATGACCCTGAAATGTGAATACGAACGGTATATAACAAGTTTTTCATAAATTGGGCTAGTAGTTATTGAGATATTTGGGTGTTTTGGGGTATAAATACCTCAAACAGTGTATAAATGGAAAATACTCCAAAAATAACTTAACCCTGAAATGGAAGAAACTCTAACCTTTCCACTAGACACATTATGATGGGCAGAATATTTTAAAGTGAAAATGACTTTTAAAATACAGTAAATATTTCATAAGCTCAGTGTGAAATAGTTTTTTTTTTCCATAGGTTTCTTTTGAGTGCATTCAATGTATCTTACCACCAAAGATTTGGTTGCTATTTCTAGCATGCCCTTGTACCATGTAACAACTATTTGCAATAAAGGATCCAAAATACCTATTACGTGATAGCAGGGTGTGCAAGAAATAGCAACCAAATCTTTCCTTTGCTGGGGAAAGGAGTTGTTTAACGTGTGATTTCAATGTCACATTTGTTGAAAGCATGCAAAATAACATGGGGGGAAAAAACCCCCCACGAAACAAAGCTCCGTTGCTGAGGGGGTCACCGGTAGTCTAGTATGCTATTAAAAATGAACTTCAATCTTGCTTGCTTGGAATGTTACACAGCCAAACCGGCGCATAATGGGAAAATACTTTGACAGTAAAGTGACCCTGAAATGTGAATACAAACGGATTAAAACAAGTTTTGAGTAAATCAGACCACAAATTCCCGAGATGCATGTTGTTTCTGGGCAAAAGTTGCCACAAAACTCCAAGCAGACAACTGAACAAGGAGTTTTTGCCCTTTTAATTTTTCTCTTCATAAAACCACCGCAAGTGGTGGTAACAATAAAATTTCACATGCCTTTGCAATGTACAGCAACGTTTCCTGATTTCAAGATAAGATTTTCATTTCTTACATTATTTCTTTCGCTTTTTTGGGGTTTTCTTGAACATGAAAGAGGATTCAATGCACAAACTGCACGTGAAGTTGCTGTTATTATACAAAACAATACCAGAATTCAAGCAACAGCACAGCACATTGTGTTGAAAGAAAAAGGCAGAAAACTGCAAACATCCTCAGAATCCCATTGGTCTTACAACAGTTTTCAGTATGTTTTATTTTTTCCTTTTGGTGATGATGGACAGACAGTATCATGAGCTGCTAATGAGTAACAAGAAGTTGACACCAATGTGCTACTATGCCTATTGAATAAAGAACCATGAGAATGAATTCAACCATCTTCTCAGAGGTGGTCATTTATTTCAGCAATATTTGGTTGACATGGCTGCAAAGATTGAAGGACATAGGCTGCGTTATATCCGATTGGCTCAAGCATCATTGCATTCTATGACATACAAGGGCCTTACTGATGCATTGGATGAAATCGTTATGATACCAAGAATAACAATTAATCTATCCGAAGGTGAGGATATCCCTTTGCAGCAAAACCAATTTCCAGTTCAATCATGCTTCACTCATAAAGCACAAATTATGGACAATGTCTTGATTTGTCTAGAATGACCTGTATTCCAGCACAGTCAACTGTGTGTGGCCCTTAGTCGCGGGAAACCGAAAGGAAAGTGTCAGTGTTTCTGAAGGATACCCAGGCAACTAAGAATGTTGTCATCAAAAGCATTCTTGAGAACAAACTAACAGCGTCAAAATAAGAAAATATTCCTTATGACATCAGAATGTGAAAGGAAAAACTGAGATAAGTATGAATAATTTCTTTCATTTCAATGCTATGTTGAATTCAGTTTCAGTGTTTTATAACCTGAACTGTCAGTGACCCAATGGGTCATGGGTGGTCTAGTATATATAGAGCTGCACCAGGTTTCAGTCTGATTTGGCATGGTTTCTACAGTTGGATGCCCTTCCTAACACCAACCACTCTAAGCATGTAGTGGGTGCTTTTCACATGCCACTGGCACGGGTGCCAGTTATGAAACACTGGTATTGGCCACGACTTTGATTTCATTTAGCTTGAAAGGTCTTCTCAAGCACAGTATATTGCCAGAGGTCTCAGTCACTTATCACTGCCTCCATGAAGCCCAAAGTTCAAAGGGTGCTTTTTATGTGTCACTGGCATGGGTGCCAGGTATGTGACACTGGAAGTCTTGGTCACTTAAAGCTTCTTTAAGTTTCCTTTTACCAAATCCACTCACAAGGCTTTGGTTGGCCCATGGGTATAGTAGAAGACACTCAAGGTGCCACGCAGAACTATGTGGTTGGGAAACAAGCTTCTTACTACACAGGGTGATACTTTAGCATGCAGTCAACCTGACATTTTTCAATTTAGTGTGTAGTCCACTTAGCCATTTCCTTGTGTGTGTATATAAATGATTACACATATATATATATATATATAATATGATTTCAGTTAGCAGCATCAACTTCACAGTTCAACATCGGAACAGTCATATTTAAGTTTTTTGCTGATTTGATACATGTCTGAAAATTATAGACTGGAATTATTCATGTATTGTAATTCTTTTGATATGAAATAGTTCCGGGATGGGGTGGGGGTGCTTGAGTCAGTAGATTTTTTTTTTTTGCATAAATAGCAGTGTTAGTTTTTTTCACTTGATATTGAAACCACACTATTTGCTTTTACTGATGTCTCACCCAATGATTCAGTAGTTGTGTGTTCTTTTAATGGATTCCACACATGGGTAAGTTGTCTTTAGTACATTTATTATTTCCTCTGATATACTATGAATAGTCACCTCTTTAGGCTACCTCAGCTCTTTTAGTCATATTCTTTTACTTGTTTCAGTCATTTGACTGTGGCCATCCTGGAGCACCACCTTTGAGGTTTTTAGTCGAACAAATTGATCCCAGGACTTATTTTTTTAAAGTTTAGTACTTATTCTATCAGTCTCTTTTGCTGAACCACTACATTACAGGGACTTAAACACACCAACACTGATTGTCAAGCAGTAATGGAGGGTCAAACAGATACAAAGGCACACACACACATACATACATACATATATATAATATATAATATATATATATATATGATATATGTAAGGTTTCTTTCACTTTCTGTCTTCCAAATCCACTCACAAGGCTTTGGTTGGCCTGAGGTTATAGTAGAAAACACTTACCGAAGGTGTGACTCAGTGGGACTGAACCTGGAACCATGTAGTTAGGAAGCAAGCTTCTTTACCACACAGCCATGCCTGTAAAACATTTTAAGACATATTAAGTCAATTTTGCTGTTTGAATTTTACTTGTTAGTTCAGTTGACTATGCAATGGCAAAAACACAAATAAATGCTTTACTGTTGTTTTAATTTTAGAAATTTAAAATTCTTCTTAGACTCTCTCTTTTTTAAAAATTAAAAAATTTTTTAAAATTATTTGGTGTGTGGAAGATATTCAGCTGCAGAAACCATGCCAAAGATGACATTGGAGCTTGATGCAGCCCTGCAGCTTCTTATTTACCTGTCAAACTGTTCTGCCCATGCCATCATGGAAAGTTAGTGTTAAATGATGATGATGATTTATTTAGTTTCCTTAAGTTAGTAAAGTAGTGAAAGCTGTTTCCTACAGTAATAGATACTACGACAAATATGACCTCAGCACTAAATACCTTTACTGGTAGCAGGTTTACTTTTCATGCATTCTGTGTTCATAAAATGAGAACCAGATATTATGTGATAAACTTCATTCAATTGACTATGTCTATCCATACATAATTATGACTAATGGAACAGAACATGTGGAGCATCTGTCTGTCAATTGTGCCCATCACAAGTGCTTATAAGTTGATTTTTGTTTTTTATTCTTCAAAGACAGATAAAACAGCAAGGCCCCAAAATATATTTGGTTAAATCAATATTTGTCCTTGACAAAATGGAACACTTCTTGTAGTTAATTGAACCACTACCTCCCTAACTCTTTAACATATCAAGCCACCTCAAGATTATTTTATTTATTTATTTATTTTTTGATTACTTGAGTACCTGTTCTGCTATTTCAGAAACTTCGATTATGAAGCAAAACAGTTTTTTTTTGTTTTTTTTTTGCTGAAATTTAATGTTACCAAGTTATTTGCATATAAAACTGCTCTAACTTTAACATGCCAAAATACTGAACAAATGGTTTGCATAGAAACCAAATCAGTTACATGAGAGACAAAATGTCATATAGAGGGCACATTGGAGATCATAATAGAGCAAAGAAAATTAAGACAACATATGTCAAGTTGTTCTTTTGTTTAATACTAGGTCACTTATTTCAGTTATTTAATGAATTAGGTTAGATATTCACATTGATTGTTGTCCTGTCAATGTTCATGAAAATCACATCTTTGTTATTTGGTTAATATTTTGTTTTGATTAGGTACAAAAAAAAAGCAAGTTTTGAAATGGTTGGCAAAATAAGTTGACTGAATAAACTTCAATATAATTACAGGTTCTTAAGGCAGTGAGCTGGCAGAATCGTTAGCACTCCAGGCAAAATGCCACTAAAGGCATTTTGCCTATCTTCACATTCTGAGTTCAAATTCCACTGATGTCAACTTTGCTTTTCATTCTTTTGGAGTTGATAAAATAAGTACCAGTCAAGCATTGATGTTGATTTAATTGACTTACCTCTCTCTTGTAATTGCTGGCCTCGTGCCAAAATTTGAAATCAGTATAATTACAGGTTCTTTGTTTAATCAACTTGCAATGCAATGAAACATTGTTCTTGATACTGTAAAACTGTTCTAAGATCTGCTGTCTCTACTACATGCACCACCTTATCACTTTTTGATTAAGGTTATGTATTTTAAGTTGAGATTTTTGGTGTATTAAATACAGCGAAATAAGTTGATACATAAAACAACCCCATAATCTATTATATGTGGTACCACGTAAAAAGATTCAGTACACTCTGTAAAGTGGTTGGCATTAGAAGGGCATCTGGTTGTAGAAACTAAGCCAAAACAGACTATGAATCTGGCCTCGCCAGCTCCTGTCAAATCATCCAAACCATGCTAACATGGAAGACTAACATTGAATGATAATGATGATGATTTCATCATCCACCAGCCTACTATGCATGTTTTAATTTTGGTTTTTAGTGTATGTTACATTTATTTACACACACACACACACACACACACACACTAGTATATAAGTGCTAATCTCTAATGAAGCACCAATCTCTAATTGTGGAGGGAACCTATGGAAGGAGTAGACCCAGGAAGACAGATAAGGTGGTGAGAAAGGATCTTTAGATGCTGGGCTTCACTGAGGAGATGACAAGGGACCAAGACCTCTGGCAGTTTGCTGTACTTTAGAAGACACATCAAGCTATGCAAACTCGTGGTCATCCATACATTCAGGCATGTCGTTTATGGCCATGCTCTTATGCCAGTGTCAGGTAAAATCTGCTCATACTGGTGCTATTTAAATGCACCTGTGCCAGTAGCACATAAAAAGCACCTGTGCCAGTGGCACAAAATGTACCCAGCACCCTGAAAAGTGGCTGGCATTAAGAGGAGCATCCAACCATAGAAACCATGCCAACACAGACCATTGAAGCCTCGACAGCTCTTTGGCTGGCTAGTTTCTGTCAGATCGTCCAACTCATGCCAGTATGGAAAATGGATGTTAAATGATGCTGGGTGGTGGTGGTGGTGATGATAATGATGAGTAATGTTCATATAAACTGCATATATATTCAATTACCAACATATAAACTTGTATCCAAAAGCTATCTAAAAATAAGATATCCTCCCTTTTAATGCCTTAAAATAGGCTTCATATACATTCCCTCTGTTCTACAATTAACTTCTTGTGATCGTGTTGAAAATTTTCTATACTTTATTTTTTTTTATATAAATTTAGAATTGTCAATGTTATTTAGTTTTGTTTTGAAGTAGTGAGCAAAATGGTTAAAGATTGAATAGATCTCAATATAATTATAGCTGTAGTTTCAGGCTCTTTTTTTTATCAATTCCCAATTGAGACAGAATTGAAATTCAAACTCAGATCAATGGAACAGTTCCTGAAACTTGTGAAACATATCAACTGTTTCCACTGTGTACACCCCATTATTTCTTTGATTTACTTTTGAATTGTGGTACAAAATGCTGCTAAATAAAATCTGTTCCTGTAAAATGTCATAAAAATAGACTTCAAATACACTGCCTATGTGTTTCAATTAATTCAAGAAAGTTTCAAAAGAATGACTTTCTCATAAAATTGTGCATTGAACAGAAACAAACTTTTACTTGTTTTTAATATCTCTTTGTTATTTGTTAAGCTTTGAAACAGCCATGCATATTGAAGCTAGTTAGTTTCAAATTTTGTCAAATCACTTGAATGTTTGGAAATTATGATCAAGAATAACTTCAGAAACTATAAAGATGCTTGTGTAAACTCTGTCAGTTCTGTCTCAGTAGACCTATGAAGTAGTTGCTGGTAACTGATCTATGGTGCATTCAGTCATCTAGCTATATATGGGTTTCTTGTTTCTATTGTGTGACGTTAAAAAGGTTAAGAAATGAAAGCATGTTTTAGAGGTAGTAGGAAGTCTGTTGAGATTTAGTTACTTACATTGATTGCAACTATTGTAGAAACTGACTTGTTGATTGAAATATATTAAAATAGGTAGGCTATTGTTGCTGGCATGCTGTGAGGAGAAAAATATTAATGCTTAAGGCAGTTGTTGTTTAGCTTCTGATCAACTTCATCTTTATTTTTATCAGATTGTCCATCTCAAATTACATTATCTAAGAAGTTTATTTTAAAAGCCACTAGAGTGACATATAAAAGAAATTGGTTGCAAGTTGAATGATTACATAGAAGTTCTCCCAATATTATAATTGGAGAAAAGCGGATTTCTTCAATAAGATTTATTTTTATATGGTATTATTATTTTCTCACACTGGATTCAATATATTAACATCTTAACTATATTTATAACAAAATACAACTTCTAAAGATTTGTTGTTGGTTAAAGTCACTTGTGTGAAGTGAATTTGAACTCAAGATATACGAGTTGGATTGTGTAATCCTTTTGTGACTATATCTCTAACAAATAGATTATTTGTTTTTCAAGTAATTATCAGTGTAATCAAGGGGTTTCAGAAAATATCTATAACTTTATTCATAGTCTAGCAAAACCATGATCAAAAGTGTTCCAGATGTGACCATTCCATGTATACTTAGGACTACATTGTCCAGTGTGTCCTTCCCATTTTAAAGATGCTAGATTGCAATTTGAGAGAAATTGGATGCTATTTCTAATCAGTCAAGCAGTCATATAGAATCTTCCATTTGTACTGACTAATTGAAACCTCATGATACCATTGAATATTATATTGAGATTTCAATTTAAATATGAACATTTTAGTATGGGTGTTCTCAGACAAGTTGATATTAAACAATTAATATCTTACTTTCTCAGCCATTTCACCTCTACATTGATAGTTGCGAACCACCTAGATTAGTGGTTCTTAACTATTTTTTGGATCTATGGACCCTTTTGATTACTATTTTATTCTAGTGGAACCCATTTAATGTTTAAAAATTAGTTTCATAGATGTTTCTTTCAAGATTCCTATTTTGTTTTTCAAATGTTCATTTGTATAGGTTTGCAATAGCATTCTCCGAGAGAACATGTTTCAGTGGCCAGAAACATGTTAAACTATGTAAAACATTAGAGAGAAAAACCTAACTGTTTCTTGCAATAAATACACCTAAAACAATTTTTTTTTACATGGACACTTAACTCTTTTTATATCAACCTGCTTGAGACTGCCCTTACAGTTATCTAAATTAAAATTTTCCCTCAAAATTTTGTGTTGAGATATGTTCCAAACATCAACTTAATAATGACAAAATCATTTTACTAAATTCTTCATTATTTTCCAAATTAGTTGAAACAAAAGCACTGTTTATCAACAAATATGGTAATGAAAGAGTTAAAATATTAATGTGGATTCCTCCCACCAATTTACTATTTTACACACATGGTCCCCTCCACCACAAATTTTATAACTGGGGATGGGGTGACCTAGATAGTTACATCTTAAATGCAAACGAAAAAGGCTGTAAGTTGGTTTTGGAACACTGCCAGTCACAGTAGATCCTACACTGTTATTATACTGGCTAGGTATTTGGCAAATGTTATCTTTAAACCACATAAATTACAGTGACCACATGTATCTTGTTAATGAAAGCTCAGCTGAGACCACCTATCTATTATAACTGGAAGGATGTATAGCCAAGCTCTAGATTCATGGCAAGTTAGGATTTAATTAGTAGAGGTAGAGGATCAAGTTTTTCTAATTGTTTCTCTGTATTAAGTACAGTGGAAGCCATTTATTGTAGGTACTTTAGGACGAAACTTTTTTTGATAATAACTGGCTGATAACATTAAGCAAATACTCTTAGGATCTTCTAACTTTGATTACAATAACTGCTTGTTGATATTGTTTGTGATTATATAACAGGCAGCTTCCACTCTATGGACAAAGGTATGCAAAAATTCAAACAAATGTATATAATACATATAGAAGGAAGTCTAATTGAGTGATGTTGCATGAAAGGAGAAAACGTGTCATAAACTTGTAAAAGATAACTAGGAGTAAGTCTAACAAAGACTGAAGAATGAAACTTAGAGACTTTTTGGTGTTACTTTAGCATGTCATCTGCTGCAGTATCTATAGTCTAAAGTATACAGTTAGGAATTAGAGGTTAGGGGTTAAATGTTAGGGCTTACGGTTAGAGTTTAGGGATAAGGTTTAAGGTTAGGGTTAGGTAGGATTAGGGTTTGACTGCACACTAAAGTGTAAATAGCTAGGTGGTCTGCATGCTAAAGTGGCACTATCATATTTTTCTGTAGATGCATCCTACCAGTGGAATCATAGAAAGTCAGACTCATCATACTCATTGTTTAATGTCCATTTTCCATGCTGGCATGGGTTGGATGGTTTGACACGGAGCTGGCCAACCAGGGAGCTGTCCAGACTCCAGTTGTCTTTTGTGGCATGGTTTCTACAGCTAGATGCCCTTCCTAATGCCAGCCACTTAACAGTGTGCTGGGTACCTTTTACATGCTACTGGCATGGTTGCATTTATGCAGCACTGGCATGGGTGCTTTTTATGTGGCACCAGCACCTGAAAGGTCAAGCCTGTATGTATGGAAGACAGCGATTTTACTTAGCTTGACATGTCTTTTCAAGTACAGCAAATCGCCACATCTGGTTCCTTGTCATTTCCTTGGTAAGGCCCAACATCCAAAGATCCTTTTCCACCACTTCGTGCCATGTCTTCCTGGGTTTACCTCTTCCACAGGTTCCTTCACAGTTAGAACTTGGCATATCTTTACACAGCTGTCCCCATCTGTACACATTACATGACCAAATCAGCACAGTCTTCTCTTGCACACAACATCTGATGCCTCTTATACCCAGTTTTCCTTTTAAGTCTTTTACACTCTGTTGTGTGTGTGCACACTGACATTATACATCCAGGGGAGCATGCTTATGTTGATGATAAAGACGTATATCAACTAAATAGATATAAATCTATTCTTGTGATTAGATACAATCAACTGTTGTTAATATGCTATTGTTAATGTAAGTGTATAGATAAATTCAGGAAGTTATCTTTATGAATGACTTTCTTTCTATGTACATAACACATTTATTTATTCTGACACATAAGCATTGTTATATATTTGCATTCATGAACATACTTTGTCACATAAACTCACATAGATTCAGTTACCTGCATAGAAACTAAAATCATCATCATCCATCATCATCCTATCTGTAAATAAAATAGGTTCCTGTCTAATGTCTCAAAGTAGACTTCATTATACACTGCTTCTATGCTTCAGTTAACTTCTAAGCATCCTGTTGAAAATTTTCTGGAGAGTTGAAGGACTATGGTGAGCTCCAGTGTCAGTTTTGGTATGGTTTCTACAGCTGGATGCCCTTCCTAACACCAACCACTTTACAGTGTGTGCTTGGTGGGGTTTTTTTTCTTTTCCTTTTCATGCTGTCTGCACTAGTGAGATTGCCAAGTAACTTGCAGGACAGAAAGGGAAAACAGGGAAAAAATAAAAAGCTCTCACTTCTAAGTAAGAGAGAGTATTTGAGGTAGGAAGTGGTTTTATACCAAGGCTAAGTATAATGCAGGGACAAGCAGAGGTGTCTTTATATATATATATATATATATATATATATATATATATTAATTGTTATCATTTATCTAACACTGTTATTTTGTTTTGAAGTGGTGGGCAACATGAAGATTAACTAGATAATTCCATTAATCTGATCCAGTTCATTAAAATGTTTATTATAATATGTAATTGCTTGCTGTAAACTAAAAAATTATAAATGTCTTCTCATGGGATCTCCAAGTGTTTTAGGTCTTATTTCATGTTCTGAAATTGCTAAGCAATAAATTTCCAACTGGATAGGATACTAATCTACATGGCAGGTAACATTCTCAGCTGATTTAGTGTGTATTCCCAATATGTAAATCAGCTGTGGTTGTGTAGATTGTGTTTGGCCTACAAATACAATATAATGCATTGTGGAACTGGGAAATAGAAAATTAAAAAAGAAGCATATGTATCAGTGAAGCAATCTTTTGGTCTTATAAGACCTATAAATTTGGTAATGTACTTCTTCCTAAAGTGAAGGAATATGTTCTAAAACTTAATCTCCAGCTAAAATTTGTCTTTGTCCTTTCACTAGAGTCTGCTTTTAATTTATTGGGCATGGCTGTGTGATAAGAAGTTTGCTTCCAAACTCCACGGTTCCAGGTTCAGTTTCATGAGACCTTGAACAAATGTCTACTACTATAGTCCCAGGCCAATCAAAGTTTTGTGAGTGAATTTGGTTGATGGAAACTGAAAGAAGCCCATTATGAGTGTGTATGTGTGTGTTTGTTATACATCGATATAACTTAGTAGTTCATGAAAGGAAACTGATAGAATAACTAATAGGCTTAAAAAAAAAACTAAGTACTGTGGTCAATTTGTTTGACTAAAGCTGTTCAAGGCAGTGCCCCAGCATGGCCTCAGTTCAGTGACTGAAAAATGTACAGCATAGAAGATATGTGTAATACATAAAAATAGTCCATTAAATCAAAAGAAATAAAAGGTAACTTTGATTTGCAAACAAAAATAGTTATTCAGTTTAATAACAAAATTATTTACTTCACTAATTAGTTCGTAAGAATTGATCTACATATCTGAAATGATAGCTGAAAGCCTGTACCTGAATAACATTACTGCTGCTTGGCTATTTTAGAAGTCATGCTCTAGTTTTGTGTAGTTGTTTGTTATAAGTTGGTGAAGAAAAAAAGTTTGCTCATCTGATTTTCTTTTGTTTGTGTAGAATGGGTGCTAAGAAGAGAACAAAAAGTAAAACAGCAGCAAATCTTGATTCTATTGTTTTTATTTGGTTTATGATGAGTATGTATGATGTATCATGTGACTGAATAACTGTAAACATTTAGTGTGTGTGTAGCATTTTAAATATTTTCTAAACTCTTGTCAGTAAAATCAAACTAAATAGTATTTTCAGGTGTCATCATTATCATTTTATGATGCATTTCATATTAATTATTGCTGCTAGCATAGTATAGATGGTCTTCTTATTATGTAAATTTAGATATTTACAGAGGAAACATTAAAATCTGACCAAAAAACAGATAGATACTTTGTCATTTTTCAACATGGTTGGTTTAGGCATTTAATGAGCTTTACCTAGAAAAATGATGTTCTTACTGACCAATATTTCCAGTGACCCCTTCCTTGCCATGCATATTATTTACAGCTAGTAAATAATATCACCTAGTTAGTACTTTTGGAGTAACAAAGCTACAGACTAATTGGTGCTATTTTGATGTGTGGTTTACCGCAGTATCCATAGTCTATACTGTAAAATGACTTAATTTGGGTTAGGGTTGGGGGTCTAGGTTAGGTTAGGGTTAAGGTTAGACTCTAATGCTAAAGTATAAATGGCCTGGTAGACTGCATGCTAAAGTAGCATTGACTGTTTTCTAAATTCTCAAATAATTCACCATTGTAATTTTTTTCTCAATCAAAATTAACCTGGTTTAGTTAAGTTGTTGTTTAACCCTGATTTGAACCGATCTACATGATCAAACCCATTCCAGCTCTGACCATCCCATGTTGTTAGGGGTATATAGGACTTTATCTAAGATGTCCTTTCCTATTTTAAGGTGGTAGTGCTACTTCTAGCAAATTGAGCAATGACACTATAGAGCACTAGTTATTAGTCTTGGGTCCACAGTCACTTGAGGTGGGGAGCAAAAGGTTTAAAATTTAAAGAGGCTGCAGTGTAAAATGTTACTTGTAATTATTCAGTTAAATATTTCTTTCAGTTGAGAAATGACTATGGGAAAACAAGTCAATAGCAAGTTAAGAATCAACTTATTTTTAAAAGGCTGGGGCCCATGGGAAAATTCATTCAA
The DNA here is from genome assembly GCF_046866305.1 of Octopus bimaculoides. Lineage (NCBI taxonomy): Eukaryota > Metazoa > Mollusca > Cephalopoda > Octopoda > Octopodidae > Octopus > Octopus bimaculoides. The sequence continues at coordinate 33,652,882 of NC_142942.1, forward strand.
GTAAAAAGAGGTCCTTGATAGTGAAAAGGCTGGGAACCACTGTTAATATAAGTAGATATTATGGCAACACATTTTTCTTTCAAGTGTAGGTATCTGTCACACCAACTATACTGACTTAAGTCTATGAATATATATTGGCTTGAGAGCAATATCCAAGCATTTGAATGGAATCACACAAGAAACATTAGGAATTTAGTATTATCTTTTCATCATCATCATTATCATCCCTTCTGTGTGTGCATGCATGCGTGTGTGTGTATGTATGTATGTATTTGTTTGACTAGCTAAGTAATAATATACTTGCAAATTATTTATACATTTAAGCTGCAGCAGCAGTAGTAGTAGTAGTAGTAGTAGTAGTAGTAGTAGTAGTAGTAGTAAGAATGAGTTTACATTACTGCGTGCCAGCACATTTTGTAGTGGCATAGTCTGTTGTGACAATAACAGTTGTTTTCTTGACTTAAGCTTGCTTCCTTACATAATAAGATAAACAATTATTTTTTTTTTTATATTTGGGCTTTCTTGATAAATGCATTTTGATATTAAAGTAAAGAAAAAAAAAATTTCAAGACAAGTCAAAACTTGAAATTTCTTTTATAACTTATATTTAATCTCATATCTAAACATTGGTTGATTAAAAAAAAAAAAATTGTATTATGAGGTCCTTAGATTTACTTTTGCTAAGGATCTTGCAATACAATTATTTAGGGCCGATCTGATTTAATAGTAATACCATTCTTGGCTTAATAAATGATTAAATAGTTATTTTCTGTTCCTTTCCCCTTAATTACATTCTATACATAATTGACTTTGCCAACTTCTAGCTACCTTTCACTTAATTATTTTTCCATGTTGACAATACAGTTAGCTTGTTTATGTCTACTGCAATGACAAAACTCAAACATTATTTACAAAAAAACAAAATAAAATATAAAACAGCTGAACAACAGCCAGGTTTAATTAGGACACGTTATTTTAGTTACCAGACTAATGACTTAAATTATTTGATTTAGCTAAATGTTTAATTTTCTTTTTTTTTGCAAACATGGATGATGGGCCCTTGTTTCTGATATAAAAGCCCAAGGAAGATGCATTTAGGTCAGCTATAAGAACATTGAGTGTCACAGGTAAGATAGCATAGGAGTAAGTTACATGAACAGATTCTGAACTTAAGAAGATGTGATGATGAATTCCAGTTACTTCTGACTACATAAGGCGTAAATCATAATTGCTGTTTTAAATAATTTAGCTTATGGCCATACTACAGTATCACTATGCATATTTTGTTCAAATTCAGGTTTCTTTCTGTTGCAGTGTTGCACTATTAATCCTTTCGTTTTTTTTTTACCACCTATCTTTGCAACAAAATGTTTTATTTGAAAATTTCTGAATGTCTAGAAGACATGTTGTATTCTGGTATGTTTTTGTATATGTATATGCTTGCACACAATAGGCTGTAATAAATTTATCAAAATTAGCTTGTTTTTGACAGGCTTTACATTTCATTAAAACCTGTTACAAGGCCATATTTTGCTGAAAAGACTGTTGTTTGACTGTTGAAGTTAATTAACATTGGGCTGAATGGCTAGTGTGAGTGGCCTGTTGGGAAACCTAAATGATGTAAACATTTTAATGTGTCAACAAGGGAGCCTTTAAGTGGTTGCTCAACTTGCTAGAAACAGCGACCATAACTATTTATATAACAATTCCATTATAATATTTTCTTCATTTTCATTTTATATTACCTTATTTCCTTTTTATATATCTTAGTATAGCATCTTTTATTGGCTTACTTTTATAAAAAATTAAAAAAAATTTTTTTAGTATATATTTTTTAATAATTTTTTTGCTTTTATTATAATTCTTCTCTCAGATATTTTCTTATATTTCCTCGTATATTTTATAAATCTTAAGATATTATATACTCTTCATATATTTTTCATAATTTTTGTATCCCATAAAATTCATTACATGCTGCAACCTTATTTTATCATACATTAAATTATACATTATCCTCTTATTTAGTTATATCTGAAATTCTTTCTAGCCTTTATATATTTACATTTTGCTTCAATGGTATAGGTAAACTAAGGTTAAAACTTCTTCAATTTATATATATATAAGGATAAACCTCTGTACCTGGCTTTCGTTGACATGGAGAAAGCCTTTGACAGGGTCCCTCGATCCCTTATCTGGTGGTCAATGAGGAAACTTGGGATAGAAGAATGGTTAGTGAGAGCTGTGCGAGCCATGTACAGAGATGCTGCCAGTAAGGTGAGGGTTGGAAATGAGTACAGCAATGAATTCCGGGTAGAGGTAGGGGTCCACCAAGGTTCCGTCCTCAGCCCCCTATTATTTACCATAGTCCTCCAGGCAATCACAGAGGAGTTCAAGACAGGTTGCCCCTGGGAGCTCCTCTATGCTGATGACCTTGCCCTAATTGCGGAGTCACTATCAGAACTAGAGGAGAAGTTTCAGGTGTGGAAGCAAGGTCTAGAATTGAAGGGCCTTAGAGTCAACCTAGCTAAAACCAAAATCCTAATAAGTAGGAAGGTAGATAAAACACAAACCCCTTCAGGTAGATGGCCCTGCTCAGTATGTAGAAAAGGAGTAGGTAGTAACTCTATAAGATGTACCCGGTGCAAGCTATGGACACATAAGAGGTGCAGCAACATCAAAGGCAGGTTAACTAGCAAGTTAGTTTTTGTTTGTGGCAGATGTTCAGGTGCAATAAAGACTGCAAACAAACAGGAAACAACTTCTATCTCATTCCAGGGTGAAAAACTAGAGGTAGTCGATAGCTTCCGCTATCTGGGCGACCAGATAGCTGCTAGAATAAGAATAGCCTGGGCAAAGTTTAGAGAGCTCTTACCCCTGCTGGCGACAAAGGGACTCTCACTCAGAGTAAAAGGCAGACTGTATGACGCATGCGTACGAACAACCATGCTACATGGCAGTGAAACATGGGCTGTAACTGCTGAGGACATACGTAAGCTCGCAAGGAATGAAGCCAGTATGCTCCGTTGGATGTGTAATGTCAATGTGAATACCCGTCAGAGTGTAAGTATCTTGAGAGAAAAGCTGAACATTAGAAGCATCAGTTGTGGCGTGCAAGAGAGACGATTGCGCTGGTATGGACATGTGGTGAGAATGGAGGAGGATAGCTGCGTGAAAAAGTGCCACACCCTAACAGTTGAGGGAACCCGTGGAAGAGGTAGGCCCAGGAAGACCTGGGCTGAGGTGGTGAGGCAAGACCTTCGTACATTGGGCCTCACCGAGGCGATGACTACGGACCGAGACCTTTGGAAATGGGCTGTGCGTGAGAAGACCCGGCAAGCCAAGTAAGATCGTTGCCAGTGCCCCTGGACTGGTTCTTGTGCGGGTGGCACATGAGATGCACCATTTTGAGCGTGGCCGTTGCCAGTACCGCCTGACTGGCTCCTGTAGGATTTTCGAGCGAGATCGTTGCCAGTGCCCCTGGACTGGCTTGTGCGGGTGGCACATAAAAGACACCATTTCGAGCGTGGCCGTTTTCGTGCGGGTGACACGTAAAAGCACCCACTACACTCTCTGAGTGGTTGGCGTTAGGAAGGGCATCCAGCTGTAGAAACTCTGCCAAATCAGACTGGAGCCTGGTGTTGCCATCCGGTTTCACCAGTCCTCAGTCAAATCGTCCAACCCATGCTAGCATGGAAAGCGGACGTTAAACGATGATGATGAAAGAAGGAAGAGAAAAGGGGAAATAAGAAAGTTTCTTACAATGCAGAAAGTTTTACAAAAACCTTTATATTTCAGGCACAAAAGTCCATCCTCAGAAGGAAGCAGTCTGGGAAATGTCTAGTTACACAGATTCCATCATTACCTCACTCAAACTCCTTGGGGTTAGGTTAGCAGCAGTAGCAACTTAACACAGAAGAGTTTGAGTAAGGTAACAGAATTGGTGTAACTGGGCATTTCCTGAACTGCTTTCTTCTGAGGATGAGCCTTTGCACTTGAAGTATAAAGGCTTTTGTAAAACTTTCTGCATTGTTAGAAACTTTATTTTCTCTTTTTCTTTTCCTTCTTCAGTACTACAGTGCTTCAAGTGAATTACAATGCTTTTACATGCATACATACATACATACATACATACATACATACATACATACGTGTGTATTTGGATTTGAAGCTATTTCTTTTGCTATAACTCAATAATTTCCTGCCTTATACAACATGGAGTTAATCAATATTTCTAAGTGAAGCAACAGTGGATGGTGGAGACACCAGAACACAGTAAAGTCCCTGGCTAGATGCTTTGCTGTATTTTGGATTCATCCCTCTAAGTAGGGAGAACTGACAAATGGCGAATGCAGCAATATGCTGCTCCAATGCATGACTCTTGAGTTTATTTAATAACTCTGGTTTAAGAAAATAAACACTTGTACAGAAGTTGATTCAGTTAATATCCTTAGTGTCGATTGAGAAGATTTATCATACAAAGTCTTCTAGTCTTGACTATTATGTCCTTTGCATATTGCATGCCTTTATCACATGTATCTTTTTTAAGATGGTAGGGTGCGTGTTGATGAAAATTTAACTGTTTTTATGAAGTGAAGCAACCATATAGAATCTTCACTATTGGTTTGTGGTTATACCCGTCTAGATATTTTTTTATCAAAAGAACCTCAATATTATTCTATGTTATGATAAAGAAGAATGTATGTATTCATTTATTCATAAATCATATTTGAGCAGAGAGGTTGATAGCTTGTATTGTTGGAGATATTGGAGTATATGTTACTGGTTATTTCACTTAGCCATGTGTAGGTAAAGCTAATTGTTGCAAGCGCCAGCAACAGGGCCACCACCATCACAGCTGCCATCACCACTACAACTCATCATCATCAGCCATCATTTTTATGTCCAATGTTTCCATAGTGGGTTTGGGTTAGACAAGACTTCTTGAAGCACTATTCTGTGGCCAGATGCCATATATATATATATATGTATATGTATGTATGTATTTGTGTTTGTCCTCCCACCATCGCTTGACTACTGATATTGGTGTGTTTGCGTCCCTGTAACTTAGCAGTTTGGCAAAAGAGACCAATAGAATAGGTACTAAGCTTACAAAGAATAAATCCTGGGGTCAGTTTGTTCAACTGAAGGCAGTGCTTCAGCATGGCTGCAGTCGGATGACTGAAACAAGTAAAAGAATACATGATTTTATACATGGATATATCTGTATGCTTGTGTGTGTGTATAGTTAGTCTATACTACTCTGTAAGGAGCATAGGGCTAGTTTCCCAGTTTCTCTGGCATGTATATTTCTCCCTGAACAGAACATTGGTCTGGTGCATGATTACTCATTTTTACCAGCTGAGTGGACTGGAGCAACACGAAATGAAGTGTTTTGTTCAAGAACAGCACATTGCCTGATCCAGGAATCTAAACCACAATCGTACAATTATGAATCCAACACCTTAACCGTTAAGCCATGCACCCCCGCTATGTGTGGCTATATCTATATATATATAAATATATACATTATGGGCTTTCTTAACAGTTTTTGTTCACAAAATATAAATCACAAAGCATTGGTCAACCCAAAGCTATAGGAGAATACACTTGCTCAAAGTACAATGCAGTCAAGAACTGGGGGGAGGGGGTTGATTTAATCGAGTAACACCCTCCCCACTTACAAATTTGTAGCCATGTGCCCTATGTTTGAAATTATTGTTGTTATTCAGGAACACTGTAGCTTGACAGACTTGTTAGAGCATCGGCAAAATACCTTGTATTTGTTCCAGCTCTTTATTCGCTGAATTCAAATTCCACCGAGGTTAGCTTCGCCTTTCATCCTTTTGGGGTCGATAAATTGTGGCTACATGGTGATGTTCTTAACCATGCAGCCATGCTTGCAACTGTACATAAATTATAAGTGTTTTGTTAGTTTGCAGTACTAAGTTCAAGTCCATCTATGAGCCTGAAGTAAACAGTAGGGGAGCAAGTAATTGTGCCTAAGCTAATGAATATGTATATGTATAAGATGGTGAAGAGAGAGATCTGGGACTGTTGAGAGCTACACTAAATACTATGTGCTATTTAGATTATTCCTTCTACGTTTAATATCTGCTAGAGACTGAGTTCACATCTATCAGTGGCAGGAAAACTAATATTCGGAAGGCTGCATTAGAAAACATTTTATTAAATACTTGAAATGATTTATTTAAATATATTGTGTATTAGAAATAAATGCATTCTTCCTTGCCATTTCCAGAATGTTGCACTTTGGGGTTAAACTGGCACACTGTTGGTGATGTTGACAAGGATTCTGGTTGATCTAATCAACGGGACAACCAGCTCATGAAATTAATATGCAAGTGGCTGAGCACTCCACAGAAGTGCATACCCAGTTCTTAATGAGATTCAATGTGATACAGAATGTGATAAGGCTGGCCCTTTGAGCTAGAGGTACAACTCATTTTTGCCAACTGAGTGAACTGGAGCAAAGTGAAATAAGATGTTTTGCTCAAGGATATGTGCCACCAGGAATCACTCACAACCTTGCAATTGTGAGCCAAATACCCTAAACCATGCACCTTCACACTTTGGACTTACCATACTGCAAGGTTCCCTCTACCCTTGATCTAGTCAATACCCTGAAGTGAAGAAGCTGCAGTGGTTACTCAAGTACAGTATGGTCTTGAATATAATGTAACCTCTATATTTTGCACCTAAAAATCAATATATTTATCCTCTTTCCTTTCCCTCAAGTATAATACTTATCCTTCAATTTTAACCTGATGTCCTGTATTAAATTTTCATGTTATATATGAGTAAATATAAGGACTAGTGAGACCCTGAGCTTTGCAAGATCACCAGGAAATCAATCTCTCTATGAAGTATAAAGCAATTTTAAAAAAAAGTTACCAAGTATGAGTGGCTGTGTGGTAAGTAGCTTGCTTACCAACCACATGGTTCTGGGTTCATTCCCACTGCGTGGCACCTTGGGCAAGTGTCTTCTACTATAGCCTCGGGCCGACCAAAGCCTTGTGAGTGGATTTGGTAGACGGAAACTGAAAGAAGCCCGTCGTTTATATGTATATATATACATGTATGTGTGTGTGTATATGTTTGTGTGTCTGTTTGTCAACCAACATCGCTTGACAACCGATGGTGGTGTGTTTGCGTCCCCGTAACTTAGCGGTTTGGCAAAAGAGACCGATAGAATAAATACTAGGCTTACAAAGAATAAGTCCTGGGGTCGATTTGCTCGACTAAAGGCGGTGCTCCAGCATGGCCGCAGTCAAATAACTGAAACAAGTAAAAGAGTAAGTATATTTGTGTGTGTGTGTGTGTGTGTGTGTGTGTTTTGTAAGTTACATCATTTCTTTTCCTGTTTTTACAAAATAGTCTTATCATCCTCCAACACACGCTATTATTCTGATGTTTTTATTTTATTTTTTATATTTATAATTTTTTTCTCTCCTGTTTTTAACATTTTCAGTAGCTGAAAACATTGTCAGTTAACCTAGCTGATAGCTCTGTTAAAAGAACTTGTGTTGCAACATAAATAACTTCAATGGCATCATGAGGAGGGGAAGGACAATGGCATACTTTAGTGGATTTATTTATTTATTACACAAGTTACATACAAAATACCTTTCTTTATTGTTCTTTCATGTTGTTGTTTAGCCTCAGGTCAGTCTTCATCTAGCACACCTATTATTAAAGGTATTCCAGGTGTGAGCATCCCATTTTTCCCTATGTCCAGAATATCTCAGATCACCTTATCCAATTTGCCTGTTTCTAAGATGATGGGATGTAATTTGAGGACAATGTAGTTGTTATTTCTAGCAGTTTAAATGACCATGTAGAGGTCTTTTTTTTGCTCATGCTCTTTTACATGAAACTATAAGGTGCTCATTACAAATTTGTGGAAATGTTCTGATAGTCTTACATTCAAGTAATTGTGTATGTGTGTGCTATCAAAACCTATAATTTAAGTAGTAAATTTTAAAAGATTGTACTGAACCTTTCAAGCTGTTTTAGCTCTATGAATTGCATCGTCGTCATTGTCATCGTTTTAATGTCCAGTTTTCTATGTTTGCACGGGTTGGATGGATTTTATTGAGGAAGATTTTCTACAGCTGGATGCTCTTCCTGTCACCAACATTCACCTGTTTTCATGGCTAGACATGTTCTCACAGAATATTAGGAATGAATGACACTGCCTGTATGATAGTGACAGTCATTTTACAACTCTCACATGATGTCAAGATGACACAAACATACACACACACATGTGTGTGCATGGTGGGTTTCTTTCAGTCTCCATCTTACCAAATTCACTCATCAGACTTTGGCTGGCCCAAGGCTATAGTAGAAGACACTTGCCCAAAGTGTTATGCTGTTGTACTGAACCCAGAACCATGTGGCTGAGAAGCAAACTGTTTACCACATAGCCATACCTGCACCTATACATGCATCAGTGTCAATTGTAAAACAGGATACACAATGAAACTGCAAAGGAATACTAGTAAAAAATTAAATAATTTCTCCTTGACATTTTTGTTTTGAATCCATTTTCCCTCACACTAAAGGCATGTAACCCAAACCCCCTATATATATATATATATATATATATATTTATATATTTGATCCTTTATATTGAACACTCAATATTTCATCTACATTCAATACTTTCTTTCATGGTGCCATCCATTTTTATTTTATTTTATTTTATTTTATATTATATATTGTATATTCCATATTCTATACCCCACATTGGTTCTGCAGGAATATAAATAAAACATAAAAAAACAGACAGTGTTCGAACTCTTTTAAACAAAATACTATATTCCTCTATACACAATCATACAAAAAAAGCACCATTTTTGTATTTATTTTTACTCGCATATATATATATATATATATATATATATATATATATATATATATATATATATACACATGCACACACATACACTTAAGGTTCCAGGCATTGGTCATGCCCACATGATCGGTGTATGTGTCTACACACACACACACACACACACGCGCACACACAAAAAATCTGCCCCGACAAATTTGGAGCATGGGAAAATGGATGTTAAAGTGATAATTATGATGATGATGATGATAAGACGGAGAATGACAATGCCGAAATCAGAACTTCTTAGATATGATGATGTATTAAAGAATCCTGTAATCTATCACTTCTGGTGAACCAATATATATATATATATATATATTAGGTGCAGCCATAGATAGCTGTTTGGTTAAAAAGTTCATTTTTATCTATGTATAATAGTTTAGCTGAGATGTGGGAGGTATTAATAAAAGCAAATATAATGGGAGGTGGAGGGGTACTAGTTGAATAAACAAAAGGGAGAAATAGATGAGATCTGTATTTTCCTCCAGTTTCTTTAGTTATGTAATAAATATTTTTTCCTATTGGTTTCAAATTTTGGCACAAGGCCAGCAAGTTTGGGGAATGGGATAAGTCAATTACATCAATTTCAGTGTTCCACTGTACTTATTTAAGTGACCACGAAAGGATGAAAGGTAAAGTAGACCCCAGCAGCATTTGAACTCAGAATGGAAAGTTGGGTGAAACATTCTTCCTGGCGTGCTACCAATTCTGCTAGCTCACCACCTTCTATTGTATTGATAATTACTGCTACTTAGTATTGAAGTAAACATTCTTTCAGACATCCAAGCGGACTTAACCTTAAAATAGATTACAGAGGGTTTAGAAATACAGTTTATAGGCCACTCACACACCCAGTATGAACAATGATTGGTGTAACAATGCTTCTCTGACCACAATGCACATTAATGCAAGAATAAAGGGGCAGTAAGATTAAAATCAACTAAAGTCAGTCAGACACAAATGCACATGTCTTAATTTTGGTTTCAAATTTTGGTGCAAGACCAGCAATTTGGGGAGGGGATGAGTCAATTACATTGACCTCAGTGTTCAACTGGTACTTATTTAATTGACCCCAAAAGAATGAAAGGTAAAGTCAGCCATGGTGGAATTTGAACTTGGAATGTAAAACCAGTCAAAATGCCGCTAAGCATTTTATCTGATAGCTAATGATACTGTCTGCTAGTTGCCTTCTACATTTCTTCTTAATCTTGGCAACAGCGACAAGAAATAGAATATACCAATAAATACCAATACTATAGCATCAGCTCACATAGAGATTGTAACATAACAGTAAAATCAGTTGAAAATCTAAATCATTTGAAAATATTTACCTATTGGGAAGGCCACAAGTTTAATGGGAGTGACAGATATTGGAGAAAAAAACTGAAGATGAACAACTCACGACTCTTGTGAAATATATCTATATTAATGCTTGTATGTTTTGAGCTAATGTTTACAAATAAATTTAGCTTTCCCTTCCTTCATACTTATACTACGACTTATAGATTTCCTGGCTTGTTTAATGTTGAAACAACACCTGGAAATGTTTTTACAAACCGGGCTTTTTTTTCTTTATTAAGCTAAAAATATTTAAAAATATGAAAGAAAGTCAGCAGTTATTTTCCCATTATACTATTGTGTCTATTTGTTGGATGAAACACTTCTAAGCATTCTGCCTAATGTGCTAACAATTCTGCCAGCTCACTGCCTTTCTGTGGTAATGCATTTTAAATAAATCCTAATTATCTTTGGTGGAAATTGTTTCACTAAACCAGTGGTTTTCAACCAGGGTCTATATAAGATTTTGTTGTTAAAATTTATGTGCAATAAATTGGTTATACTTTTACAATACACAAAATATTTTAATTATTATACACTTCCTAATAATATTTAATTATAAAAATACTGTAGGATTTGTATATATATAACAAAAAAATACTGTAGGATTTTTTTTTATATATACCATAAGTGGCTATGGAGGTCCACCTGAGCAAAATAGAAACCAAAGGGGTCTATACGCAGAAAATGGTTGAAAACCACTCTCTAAATAGTAGTGATGCTAATTTGTTAATCTCTACAAAACTTGAGAACCTTCCTACAATACCTGCAGGGTGATTTGAAATTAAGAGTTAGGAGTTCACTGTTTTATTAATTTAGCCATGCATAATGTCTCCAACACATTGGATTGTTGCCCACTACTGGGAAACTTCATTTTTATACACGGATTCAAGGTAGAGGAAATATGCTGTTTTCTTTTGCTTTTTCTATCATTGGAAAGTTTTGAGTTTTGCTGAACTCAGCACTGCATGTTAACAAAGTATTTGTCAAAGCCATTTTATAGCTTTGTTGAAAGGTGGGACTGCAAAGCTGTTTTGTACATGAAGAATAAAATGTTTTGAA
>NC_142942.1:33669198-33796698 GCF_046866305.1 Octopus bimaculoides
GAGCCAATTCATTCAACTAAAATTCTTCAAAGCGGCACCCCAGTATGGCCACAGTCTAATGACTGAAACAAGTAAAAGAAGATATTTCTCATAGATAATGGCCATAGCCCTAACTAATTTCCAGTTAGTTGTAAGCATTCTTAGTAAAATAAATGCTTCACTTATATGAATTAATGTGAGCCTTGTGAGGTACACATGTACCTAGCTAACGCATAGACACTCATGCAAGTACATGTATACACACATCACACTACACACAGAGTTGTTTATCTTTTTAGTCTTGTGGATGTCTCTTGGTGTGGGAGTGGTGAAACATTGCTCCTACCTTTGCTTACTTTCTCCCCAACTCCATTTCATTATTATTACAACATCTGTCTTACTGCTGTTATTTGGCCGTTTCAGTTTACATTTAATTTATAATAAACTTCTGATCTGAGTTTAGCTACATTTAAGAAAGGATCTTATGGTATAGATTTTGCTCAAATGAAAATGAAGGCAACTATTTTATCATAAATAGTTTAAAGTTGGGTGGAATCAATACTAAAATTCTATACAATTTTTATTTTCAAAAGGAAATGAATAAATTCATTGCAGTCTTGAGATGTTATAAAATCCCTATCACTCTCTATCAGACATGCGTAGCCAGGATTGTATTCTCAGAATTTGTGTGTGCGCACGTGTAGGGCATCTGTTTGTGCATGCATGAATAAATCTATCTTTAAAATAAACAAGAATGCATGCCTGTTTGTTTTACATTTGGATAAAATTTTGGTAAAGGCAAAAGATAAGTTGCTATCATATTGATGTGGTAGTAGGTAGGCATGTTTCTGAATATCAAGTAAAAACTTGCAAAGTTTATGCAGGCACTGGTATGGCTGTGTGGTAAGAAGCTTGCTTCCCAACTACATGGTTCTGGGTTCTGTCCCACTATATGGCATCTTGGGCAAGTGTCTTCTACTATAACTTCAGGCCAACCAAAGCCTTAGGAGTAGATTTGGTAGGTAGATGGAAACTGAAAGAAGCCCATCATATGTGCGTGTGTATGAGCGTGTGCGTGTCTTTGTTTGTTCCCCACCACTGTTTAACAACTGCTGTTTGTTTACATCCTTATAACTTAGCGGTTTGGCAAAACAAAAGATCTATAGAACAAGTACCAGGCTTAAAAGAATACAAATAAGCACTGAAGTTAATTCATTCCACTAATATTTCTTTAAGGCAGTGCCCCAGCATGGCCACAGTGCAATGACTGAAACAAGTGAAAGAAGATTCATTCATCCATCTATCCATCACTGGTACATGTGAAAAATTTCTCTCAACGATCTTGTCCATTAGTTTATAACTATTTACCAGAGTGAGACCACTGACATCTAATTACAGCAGGGGAAGGTTGGATTGTACAATACAATTAAACATGTGTCTTGTTTGTTTATAGTACATGAAATTGGATATATTGGATTAAGAAAAGATACTAGAGGCAGTGGTGTGATAGTTTTGTCAGAGTTTGGACTCAGCACCTTTACAGTTGTTAGTTTTCTCCCTTTGTTTTCTGATTTCAAATCTCACCAGAGTCAACTTTGAGTTCTCTTTTTCCAGGACCTATAAAGTAACTGAACATATAGTGTAGTCAATTTAATCTATTATAAGCTTTCCTTATAAATTTCAAGGTACATTAAAATTGATGTTCCACCAGCTTTTTCACAGAGTTGGGAAAACCCTGCAGTTTGTCATAAGCTCCTAAATACAAGCTGTTTTGGGTTTGGTTAGCTTTGGGGCTGAGTGACTTTAATTTTAATTTTTTTACACATTTGCTTATTTTGACATAATATATATAGGATTTAGTCTTTGAAATGACTTATTCTAATGGCTCTGATACTTTTTTCTATGACAGCTCTTTAATCTGTTAAAATGTTACAGTATCTTCATCTGACCTAAACATTTTCAATTATTGAAAACAGTTATTAAAATTTCAAGCTGAGGATTTTTTTTTACCATCACCATCATCATCTTAATGTCCACTTTTCCATGCTAGCATGGGTCAGAAGGCATTTATTGAGACAGATTTTCTTTCTGTTGCCAATCTGCACCTGTTTCCAAGCAAGATAAATAATCTTTAGCTTTCAAATTTGGCGGAAGTCTGCTTTAAGCACACCATATAATCCCTCATAATTTATTTATTTTTGGAAATTTTCATTTTTTTTTTTGAATTTGTATCATACACATGGGAAATCACATGACTATGAAAAAATTTTTTTCTAATTTTATGAAATTAAAAAATTACTTCCTTTTTTTATTCACAGTTTAAAAATACACACAATTCAAACTTTTGGCTTAAATCCCAGTAATAGATCATTGAATATGTTTATGGGGAGAAAGATATTGAAAACTTCAATACGTCAGACTGACGAACAAACAGGGAAGGTATGAGGATGTTGTGAGATGTGCTAAAAATAACAGCCCTTAAATCATGCATCAATTTTTTTTTTGTTTTGTTTTTGCATAATCAAGAATTCCCATTGTAGAACACAAATTTGCCAAAATTTTCTGAAAATTCTAAAAAAAATTTTTTTAAATTACGAGGGGTTATATGGTGTGCTTAAAGCAGAATTTTACCACTGATTTTACAGTCTACCAGATCTGATTTCATGGGATTAACGTAATTAGACAGGCTTTCAAAAGTTTCATGTTCATATCCATGCTGTACACATAGGTGAAAAATGTAACTCATCGTATATTTTTGTGTTCACCTCAACTTTAGAGAGATTCCAGTAGATATCATTTATAGCACTTCTTAAGTTTCTCATGATTAAGTATTGTGGTATGAAAGAGTTGTTGACTTCTGTTTAATATTGGTATATAAAGAGAAGTAAATGTGTAATTATTGAGGGACAATAGGTGAATGTGGGCATAAGTTCAATCCTAATGTCAGCCAAGTTATATACTCTACTAGCTGACGTACCTGGTAATTCCTGGAAAAGTGGGGCTTATCTCCTGGTCCCGTTCTCATAATTGTTTTGCTAATCCAATAGGAACACTACAAAGTATGTAGCCCTTAAAACAGTTTTTGTGCATTTACAGAGAATACCGAACCGTCTTACATAGGATTTTGTTTTTAGGAAATCCCAATAATTATGAATACCAAAATCGTGAAGTCAGTTATGTAATAACCTGCAAATTAGTTACCCGATAGTAACAATTCAAATAAAGTAGCCCTGGAAAGGGCTTTAATGCATTCCCAGAGTACATAGAACTTAGGAGGAAATACCAATAAGGTATGTATACCAAAATCATGAAGCATGTCACGTAATTACAGGCAAATCGGATATGAGATAATAGCAATTCAATGTCAGTAACTCTGAAAAGTTCTTCATGTAGTGCCTGTCAATTGGCTGAAATGACATGAAAGGCATCGTCATTCATGGTATATTCATGAATAAGTCACTAACCGAAATAAGTAGATCTTTTGTTGAGGAAAATACTACTTACTTGTTTAAGGGTTGTTCTGGGTAAAGTGCGAAAATAACCCTAACATCATACGAACAGGAACTGCTATAAAACCATTTATATAGAGTTAACCAAAATGTCCATTTGGTTTTTTAAGCAAAAATAAGACAAGTTTTAAACATAAAGTGATGTATTCAATCAATGATATAAGTACCATTTCATTCCAGTCTCTGCTGCCATGCTGTAGGCAGATCAATTATTCCCTTCTCAAAAAGAATTTCCTGTCTTTACTGGTGAAAAACTCTCCCTGGTGAATTTTTACATCCTTTTCAGAATTGAAAATTTGTCCATTCACTGAACTTTGAAGACACCAAAACAGGTGGAAACATAAAGGCAGATGGTCAGGTGAATATGGAGGGTGCAGCAGAACTTCTGAACCAAGTTCCAGTAACTTCTGCCATGCCTGCAAAGAAGTGTGTGGTCTGGCATTATTGTGATGAAAGATAATGTCCTTACAGTCAGAAAGTGCTGGACACTTCTGGTGGATCACTGCATTTAATTTGTCCAGCTGGACACAGTACATATCCAAATTGATGGTCCTGTCCATGGGAAGGAGCTCATACAAGACAACACCCTTCCAATCCTACCAAATTGAAAGCATAATCTTCTTTGGGTGAAGTTCTGCTTTGGAGGTTGTTAGTGGTGGTTTGCCACTTTTCTCTCATGATTATTTGTGCTTCACATCATTGTAGACAACCCATTTTTCATCCCTTGTCATCATTCTCTTCAAAAAAGGATCATTTCCATCACGTTCCTGCAACAAATTGCAGATGGAAATCCATTATGCAAGTTTAGCCTCATTCAATTGATGCAGATGGGTTTCAACATTCTGTTTGGATATTTGGAGAATATCTGTGATCATCTTGATCGTAGAACAGGAGTTGGTATTGACTAGCACCTTCATTTTGTTGCTGTTGGCTGGCCAGTGCATGGTGCATCTTGAACCAAAAGGTTTCACAGTCGAAATCTTGAAAATCACTTTTGGCAAGAACATTCCATAACAGCAGCCTCTCTACAGAACATATATCTTCCTGCAGGTTTCCACCACTTTCTTGTCATTGTTAAAAATTAAAAAAAAAAAATGCAGTGTTGAAAATGTTTGTTTTGCCCATTTTTAGGGTGATCCCATGCACACAAAATACATGCCTCATTGCAAGTTTGTGTTGAACTATATTGAATTGCCATGTATCTAACAAGTGTGCATGCACAAGGAAGACTAAAGTTAGCTACTTATTAGAGTGTCTGTACTTCAGTGTCTACAAAAACTGGAACAAACTTCTTGGCCAACCCAACAGATGAATTTAAACATTTTCATACATTCTTATGTGTCTGTGTCTCTATGTTATAGAATGTAATAGAATAGATATGTTTATTTAAAGTTTTTCACATCATGTAAATTTGAATGCATTTGAAATTAGGTGGAACTCTTAAGTCAAACAAATGTGGTCACACCTATCATATATCTTAGAAGAAGAAATTTAGAAATCAGTTTTAATTTAAATACCACTCCTACCATTAACCAATTATTCATATAAAAGGGGATTATAAATCTGTTCTCAGCTAGGTTGGCTAACAACATCCATGTTACTTGCATCAACATCACATATTTAAAGAGGTTAATTATGTAAGAGGCAGTATCAAAAAGTTCCTGGACTAATTATGTTTAATAAAAAATGACTTATTTAACCTAAGTTCTAACATCATCCCCTTTGAAATAGTCACCTTGTGCAGCAATACACTGATCCCAGCATTCCTACCACTTTTGGAATCCAGTCTGGAAGTTGTTTTCCATAAGTGAGTTGAGGACCTTTTGTGATTCACTCTAGATCTTGACAATGGTGTTAAAATGGTGCTCTTTGAGCTGCATTTTCATCTTGGGAAAGAGACAAAAGTTTGCAGGTGCTAAATCTGGCGAACAGGGTGGGTGTGGAAGTGATACCATGTTCTTTTTGGCAAGAAACTCATGAGTGAGGAAAGCTTGGTGACAGGGTGCATTGTTATGACAATTTTTCACGCTCCACAGAGCCAGCTGATTTCACTAAATGTCCTCCCTCAAACGTTTCAAAATGTCACAGTAGAATTATTGATTAATAGTTTGGGTCTGGGAGACAAATTCTCGATGCACTATACCACAGATTTTGAAAAAACGAGCATGCTTTTGATTAAGCTGCTGCTCTGTCATGCCTTTTGAAGTGCCTGTGCCACATGAAACATGTGTATGACCTATTGCCTTGTCGCTGTAAGCTTGCTGAAAGCATTCTCAATGTCTGTGTAGCAGACTTCCCAAGTTTAATGCAAAATTTCACATTGGCTCTTTGTTCCAGCATGCTGTCCATGATGAAAATCACATAGACTACAGCATACATGTGATCAGGAAAACACAAATTTCAGCACAATGCCTGATGAAGGTCAATTCTAGTTCTCACTGCACATGCAACCATGTACTGCTATCTGTTGGCACACTACAGCACTAGTTTGGAAACTTTTTGAAACAACCTTGTATTCCACACTATCCATCATTTAACATAATTATCATGTATTATCCTTTTTATATCCACTTTTCCATGCTGATATTGGATGAGACTTGTTGAGACTCCCTTCTTGGTGTCAAACTTTATTTCAAACTGCCAAGCGGCTAGATTTTTTTGACGAGGAATATAAATCAGTATCACCACTGCCAAGATTAATGGGGCCACCCATCTCTCCCCATACATGCACACACACACACACACACACACACACACATGCACCCATACATACACATGCACACAGATACATTTATACATACAAATGGGTGGCTTCCACACCATTTCCATCTACTGAATTTCATTCATAAGGTATTGGTCCACCTGAAGCTAGAATAGAAGACCCCTAAGGTATTTTGTAATGGGACCAAATCCTATACCAAATGGTTGCAAAGTGAACTTTGTAACCACACAGCCCTATTTATCCCATATTTGATTTCTGTTATGATTGTTTTAGGTTATAGCTGAAATTAGCTCAGAGCTCCTGATTTATATTTAAATACATATTTATTGTGTTCTATGCTGTAATTTATATTGTGGCGTAGTAGCAAACCCACAGTGTGTCAGCTGTGTCATACAGGTTTGTTTTACAGTTGTGCAAATTCTATTTATGTACTCATCATTCTTACAAGCTCTTGGCAGTAGCCCAGGTTATGTTAAAGCATGTCTATCTTACACACTATTTAGACAGTGGTTTTTGATCATGATACACTACATAGATATTGGTTTTTGAGGTGACATACATTATTTTAATTCTAACTGCTGAGAAGATTAACCTTCTAACTGAGAAGATTAACCTTTAATCCAGTCATATTCGGTCCAAATATTCTAACCCGTTTTATGTTAAAACTAACCAGATCTAACCTCTCATACCTGTCCTACACTGTCATTCTAAAAATATACACTGACACCACTGAAATCTTGAAGCTACAAAATAATGCATGATTAATTCAAAACAATGTGAAAAAATAAGCAATACATTTGACGAAGAAATCTGAATGCTAAAAGTTTAGAAGAGAGAGTTCATGTCTCTTTGAGCTTCCATTACTTGTGGGCAGAAATTATTCTCAGACAGGGAACCAGGTACTGGTGTTAAATCAGCCAATGGGTTAGATCTACCACATATGAACAGGAAAGTTCTATTTGATGGGTTCCATGCTATTTCCATGTACCAAATTTCACTCACAAGTTAACCCAACTCTGTAGCAGACGTTTTGAGGGGTTATACAGTGAGATCCAGCTTCAAACCACACAACTGTGAAGTAAGCTTCTTAGCAACCTTTAAAAGTTATCAGTTATTTTCCTTTTTATACTATCATTTAAACATGTTCCAAATTTCAGTACCTATGATAGGCTACTGGTCTTGGTTGTAATTGAGTTTGAACTCGTGACCAGATTCATAGATAGTTTCCTACATTAACCTTAATAGCAACTGATTATTAAATTTCTTTCTATAATCAGACTTTTTTTTTTGTGCTGATGTCAGTTAGATGTTTCTGTAAAATCAAGTGTTGATATGAGTTATTATAGGAATATATTTTGGTATGAACTGTCGGGAATATTTTGTACACATGGATTAACCAACAAGGGTCAATACATTCATGTAGGCCTTTCAGCCACAAGCTGGGTGTCATATTAGTTTCTCAAGTAAACAAGATAGTTTTGCATGTGGTCACAATATTGTACCTCTATTAAGATGTTTATGTTAACTATTATCATACATGCCAGTAGTAGGTGTAGTAGTAGCAACAGCAGCAGTGAATACTGGTATTCGTTTAACAAAAATTCAATAAAATCAAGAAGATGAAACCAATAATTAAATGAAATGTTATTTTTGTTGCTGTCATCGGTATTGTGATGGAAGGTCGCAACACTGATAACTGTGAAGCCCTTCCTTTTACTGCAGGAAGTCAACAAGGTTATTTAGTGCATGTCTAACATGCTCTGAGGGCATTTTTTGACATGACAGCTATTGGTGTAATTCAGTGGGAAGGGCTGTGTTAAACACCCTCTGTCTCTCTGTTCTTTGTGATGATGGTGGCAGCAGCAGCAGCAGTAATGCTTGCTGTGGTTGCACTGACATGAATCAGTGCAAGATACAGCAAGGTCAAGTCAACTGCGAAGAATAATAAATCTACTCACTGTTTAATGGTAGGATTTAGACTGATGCACTTGTTGTGTAGCCCCCTTTGACCCCTGTTACCGAGTGTATTTTTTTATTTTGATTTTTCTTGTCATCTTAGAGTATCAACACCGCCATTACTGTTATTACTATTATCACCACTATCTCATAGCTTTTCTGATTGGGTTGTGTTTGCTACATTCACTAGAAATTACGTAATATCTGCAAGGCCAGTTTCTTTTGTTTTACATGACCTGCAGTATTGCATGAAACCCAGATCAGGCCTGTCTCTTTCACTAGTTATCTTCAAAGTCAAGAATCTCACATGGCACTCATATAGCTGCTACTGTACTCCAGCACCAACACATTTTTGATTTAAAAACAATTGTCAAGATAAGGCTCTCAACAATTCTATTAAATCACAACTCTCCTTTTATCATATCACTCTTTTAAGACAACCTTCAACAACACTTAATATTTGATATCTTAGTGCAAAGGCAGGTTCATGTGGTTAGAAAGTTTGCTTCAGAATCATGAAGTTTCAAGGCTGATCCCATTTTCATGGCATTTTGGGCAAGTATCTTCTACCTTAGCTGCAAGTTGTCCCAAACCTGTGAATGAAATTGAAGAAACAAAACCTAGGGAAGCCCATCAGAGAGACTAATTTAACCCTTTAACATTCAGATTTCTTTGTCAAATGTAATGCTTATTTATTCATATTGTTTTGAATTAATCATTCTCTTGCAGCTTCAAGATTTCAATGGTGTGTTTGTATACTTTTAGAATGACATTTTAGGGTAGGTCTGAGAGGTTGGATCTAGCCAGTTTAGCATAAAACACGTGAAATATTAAGGCCAGTTATGACTGATTTAAATGCTTAAAGGGTTAAAAGGCTATCTTTCTGGCATGCTTTTCTGCATTAAAGGTACCATGTATGTGGAATACTCTATAACTTACTAATATGATGAGTAGGTACACATGTAGCAACTACACATGTAGTGGAAGCCCAATGGCCCAGTGGTTAGGGCAGTGAGCTCGTGGTCATAGGATCGCGGTTTCAATTCCCAGACTGGGCGTTGTGAGTGTTTATTGAGCAAAAACACCTAAAGTTCCACGAGGCTCTGGCAGAGGGTTATGGTGAACCCTGCTGTACTCTTCCACCACAACTTTCTCTCACTCTTTCCCCCTGTTTCTGTTGTACCTGTATTTCAAAGAGCCAGCCTTGTTACACTCTGTGTCACACTGAATCTCTCCAAGAACTACATTAAGGGTACACGTGTCTGTGGAGTGCTCAGTCACTTGCATGCTAATTTCATGAGCAGGCTGTTCCGTTGATCGGATCAACTGGTACCCTCTTTGTCGTAACTAACAGAGTGCCACAATACATGTAGTAAGGGCACTCTATCACTAATACAATGAGAAGGGATGGTAGTTTGCTAAACAACTGAAGTGACACATTGTCAAAACTATTTAGCTTGTGTGATTGATTCAGAATATATTGTCCAACTTAACTCTTTTTCTATTCTTATGTCATTGTCTCTAATAATTGTCAGCTTTCGAATTTGAGCCATCAAACCTTATGCAGGGAACTTGTTATGAGCAAATATCAACTCTGGTTCTTTTAATTATTGAGCTCATCCCAGTTAGCTCTGTTTGGACAGACATATGATACAGAAGTAGCTAATTGAGAGCCATCAGTATATGACATGTTTCATTATGGTTTTGTTACTGCAGTATATGAATATATTATGTACTAAATTTCACCCACAACCCTCCTACCTTCTTTTAAAATGTACAAAAACACCACAGTATTAAATTCTTTTAATAACATGGCAAATAAATAGGAAGGGCAATCATAGCTTGAATAGCAGCTAAAGCAATAGTCTAACTCATTGTTGGCTTTGGTGAATCTAAAGATATATCATTTTAATATGTAAAAAAAACAAAAAAAAAACAAATGTTTGGCTAAGAAAGCAGTTATTTGCTGAAAATGCAAATAATTTGGCTATACGGCAAAATATTGTAATGAATAAAACATTTTCACAAAAGAAAACACAAAAAAATGGGCAATTATTACTAAAATAGAACTGCCATGAGAGAATCTTGTACATAATACAAGAAAAAGTAAAACTTATTTTTACGAATGAGAAGATATAAAAAGAAATTTATAGTTGTTTCTTGTTTTGCAGGTTTGTTAGATTTTAGAAATAGTTTGCTTGTCCTTATCCTCTGTTTATACATTGGTATCACCTGTAAATAATAGTGGAGAATCACTAAATCATCATCATCATCATCATCATCGTTTAACGTCCGCTTTCCATGCTAGCATGGGTTGGACGATTTGACTGAGGACTGGTGAAACCGGATGGCAACACCAGGCTCCAGTCTGATTTGGCAGAGTTTCTACAGCTGGATGCCCTTCCTAACGCCAACCACTCAGAGAGTGTAGTGGGTGCTTTTACGTGTCACCCGCACGAAAACGGCCACGCTCGAAATGGTGTCTTTTATGTGCCACCCGCACAAGCCAGTCCAGGGGCACTGGCAACGATCTCGCTCGAAAATCCTACAGGAGCCAGTCAGGCGGTACTGGCAACGGCCACGCTCAAAATGGTGCATCTCATGTGCCACCCGCACAAGAACCAGTCCAGGGGCACTGGCAACGATCTTACTTGGCTTGCCGGGTCTTCTCACGCACAGCCCATTTCCAAAGGTCTCGGTCCGTAGTCATCGCCTCGGTGAGGCCCAATGTACGAAGGTCTTGCCTCACCACCTCAGCCCAGGTCTTCCTGGGCCTACCTCTTCCACGGGTTCCCTCAACTGTTAGGGTGTGGCACTTTTTCACGCAGCTATCCTCCTCCATTCTCACCACATGTCCATACCAGCGCAATCGTCTCTCTTGCACGCCACAACTGATGCTTCTAATGTTCAGCTTTTCTCTCAAGATACTTACACTCTGACGGGTATTCACATTGACATTACACATCCAACGGAGCATACTGGCTTCATTCCTTGCGAGCTTACGTATGTCCTCAGCAGTTACAGCCCATGTTTCACTGCCATGTAGCATGGTTGTTCGTACGCATGCGTCATACAGTCTGCCTTTTACTCTGAGTGAGAGTCCCTTTGTCGCCAGCAGGGGTAAGAGCTCTCTAAACTTTGCCCAGGCTATTCTTATTCTAGCAGCTACACTTTCAGCGCACCCACCCCCACTACTAACTTGGTCGCCCAGATAGCGGAAGCTATCGACTACCTCTAGTTTTTCACCCTGGAATGAGATAGAAGTTGTTTCCTGTTTGTTTGCAGTCTTTATTGCACCTGAACATCTGCCACAAACAAAAACTAACTTGCTAGTTAACCTGCCTTTGATGTTGCTGCACCTCTTATGTGTCCATAGCTTGCACCGGGTACATCTTATAGAGTTACTACCTACTCCTTTTCTACATACTGAGCAGGGCCATCTACCTGAAGGGGTTTGTGTTTTATCTACCTTCCTACTTATTAGGATTTTGGTTTTAGCTAGGTTGACTCTAAGGCCCTTCAATTCTAGACCTTGCTTCCACACCTGAAACTTCTCCTCTAGTTCTGATAGTGACTCCGCAATTAGGGCAAGGTCATCAGCATAGAGGAGCTCCCAGGGGCAACCTGTCTTGAACTCCTCTGTGATTGCCTGGAGGACTAGTGAAATTATAATAATAATATCTTTTGCTGATGTTGAAAAGTCTCTATAACATTTCTGATAATTAATTCTCTGTCCAAGAAGAATAGGAGGCACGGTTGAGTCTAACAGAATTTGAATGGGGAGCTAAAACTATAGACTGTACACACATAACTCAGTACTGTTAGTGCTAAATCACCCACTCTTTTTAGTATGATAATGAGTTATTGCTGAAGTACAGAACACATATATTTTGAAGGAAAAGGATTGTGTGATGTTCATTGACATCTCAAACATTTAATCCTATTGTAATGTCAACTGTCATCTCAGCTTTCTTTGATCAAGGCAATGTGTTTTCACATTAGATTGTAAATAATAAATCTTAGCTGTTTATAAGCTAGTCTAATGACCTGGTCAAATGCCCAGGCAACAAGTTGATTTTCAGCTACGATTAATTAAGGAAAAAGTTTAGCCATGTTGATTAAATGTTTTTTAATAAACTATATCTGATACACAAAAACCGTTAGATTCACTTCAACATTTAAATTTAATTTGTCAAAATATTTTCGTCGCTTTGAGACCGCGACCTGTTCACTGACAAAATTCTGTGCTGCACAGAATTTTGTCAGTGAACATGTCACGGTCCCAAAGCGACGAAAATATTTTGACAAATTAAATTTAAATGTTGAAGTGAATCTAACGGTTTTTGTGTGTTATTTTAAATGGGTTATAAACACCTTCCATGCTGCAATTGTTTTCGTTCCAGCACACGATCTCATATTAGGTCCCTTGCTGTGCAAGTACATCTCCGTATATCTGATAATTTTACTATTAATTGGCCTCCTTACTGACTTGACTCCCTGGTTTATCTCCTGCAAAAATGCATCAGTCAGATAAAGCCTCTTAGTAGGCAATATTTCTTGTTTGGTTATTTGGAGCCATGAAAATTCCTCAGTACCTCCAGTTCTGGAAGCTGCAATGTATACTAATTGTCCTTGAAAGAAGCATTGAATTGAGAAATCCAAACTGATTGCTTTAAAGACCTGTCCTTGTACCCTATTCATAATCATAGTAAAACACATTATGAGGTAATGAATGAAATTATCTTCATTGATAATCACTAACTGTTTACAGAATGTGAAAATGTGCAACCTTTGTAGGTTGTATTTACAACAGTGTTTGGGATCCTATATAATATGCAGGAGTATAATGCATTTGTATGTTAATCTTTTTTGTTTGTAAGTTTCCAATATAATAAAATGCTAGAAATTTAGGAGGATAGCTCAAGTGTGAAGATGAAAAGTGAAAGATAAAGTTTAGGGGAAAGAGATGACAGATGAAGAATGGGGATTAGAAGAAAAATAAGGCAGAGCAAAAAGAACAATATTGACAACAGTAAATGATATGGTACAGGTTACATTTTTGTTTCTGTTTTATAATATAGCACTGGTTGCTATTAAAGATCATATTTGTATATCATATAGGTTGTAACCATATGATGGTATTTTCATTTCAAGTTATGATACAGGTTCTATGAGTGCAGTTTACAACAATACATGATTTCGCAGAGTGGCTGCGTGGTAAGTAGCTTGCTTACCAACCACACGGTTCTGGGTCCATTCCCACTGCATGGCACCTTGGGCAAGTGTCTTCTACTATAGCCTCGGGCCGACCAAAACCTTGTGAGTGGATTTGGTAGACGGAAACTGAAAGATCCCATCGTATATATGTATGTATATATGTGTGTGTGTGTGTTTGTGTGTCTGTGTTTGTCCCCCCCAACATCGCTTGACAACCGATGGTGGTGTGTTTACGTCCCCATAACCTAGCGGTTCGGCAAAAAGAGAGCGATAGAATAAGTACTAGGCTTACAAAGAATAAGTCCTGGGGTCTATTTGCTCGACTAAAGGCGGTGCTCCAGCATGGCTGCAGTCAAATGACTGAAACGAGTAAAAGAGTAACATATGTTGCAGATTGAAGCTAACACTGAATATTTACAACATCTAATATGATCATAAGTTACAGGAGACAGCAAATCAACCTCATTCTAAATATTAATATATGTATCAAATGCACATTTAATCATTTAATCTAAAAACTCTCCAAGAACCACATTTCTGTAAATACCTCTACTGATATTTAATATAGCTTGAGTTATTAGATTTCATCTGTAAATGGTTGTTCACTGCCCACTATTGAAGTACTTTTCTGGTAGTGGGCAGTGGGATGTTCTAACGACTCTGCCAATTTATTTACCTATTTAGAGACTAAATTACACATATTCCATTTACATGAAAAACAGTAGTGGAAATTCATGTGGACATATTCAACATAGATGGTATTAAAAGCTAACTGGAAATATATATGGTGAGAGGGGGAAAATAGTCAGTCTATTGCAAAATAACATTGATTATTCTTCAAACTTTTTTATTTTTGCACAGTTGCTTTTAGTATTGCTTTTATTCCTGTTATCGTGATCCTTTTAAGATAACTGTTTTTACCTTCTTTATGTTATCTTCACTCTCCATTCAGATGGATTCCCCCCTCTGCCCTTTATAATCATTTGTTTCTCTACTAACCTATACTTTTGTGTCATTTCTCCTCACTTAATAGTTCACATCTCGTATTCATCACTGAAAATAATGTAATCTTGCTTATCTTAGATTTATTCTTCTTGCCTCCATCCCCTCTTTCTCAGATTTTTTGATAAGAGCAGTTTCTATACTGGAGCAAGACACTATCACATAAACAAGATGACTTATGATTAAACACTTCATGAGGCAATTGATATCTTTCGCTTCTTCGTATTCCAGCAGAGTGAGAAGAGAACTATTTTTATTCATGGTTGAATTTGTTTGGGTGAGGGGTAGGATGGTAGAAGCACATTGCCATCATAATAAATCACATTAACATAATATTGCTCTTACTTTTAACTTTGTCTTGTATTGTAATACCAGCATTTGCATAAAATCTCATACAAAATTATTGTAATCTAAATATATTTGTTTATTTAAAATGATAGTAAAATCTTAATTCAATTTTAATAAAAAAAACACCCCTGTTATAGTTCATTTTGAATGCCATCAGCTCACTCTCTGCTGCTCTCATTCACTGCAATCCTGTGAAATTGATCACCTGTACAGACATCAGACTCTAAGTGTGAATCTTTTTGTCGTCTATACTGAGAATCTGTGGACTATATATGTATGTATGTATGTATGTATGTATGTGTGTGGTGTGTGTGTGTGTATATATATATATATACACATACATACAGAGAGAGAGAGATAGAGAGAGCACCAGAAGCAGTATTAATACAAAAAGGTAAACTATTCACCTCTTAAAAGTGGATGCAGCATTAGAACACTAAATACTGCAATGTTTACCAATAGAGAAAGTCTCCTATAGTTTATCAGTACATAAAAGCACATCATACTTATTGCAAGCATGGCTGTGTGGTAAGAAGCTTGTATCCTAACCACATGGTTTCAGACTCAGTCCTATTGCATGGCACCTTGGACAAGTATCTTCTTTCATATCTCTAAAAAGAGAGAGAGTTATAAAAATGAAATGACTTGGGTACTTATTGGCTTGGACTATTAGTAGATCTTGAATTCAAGTCTATTGCAAGCATTATATTGTGTATTTAAGTAATGTATTTAATTCTGCTCAAATCAGTTTACTTATCATTTGTGAATGGGTACCTGGCCCAAAATATGTGTACATGGGCTACCATTCAATTTCTGTCTATGAAGTTTTACTCTCAAGGTATTGGTCAACCTGAGGCTATTATAGAAGACACTTGCATAAAGTACCACCCCTTAATGGAATTAAACTTGAAACCTCATGGTTGCAAAGAGAGCTTTTAAACATACAGCCATACCAGCGCGCACGCACACACATGCACATTCACACATACAAATGTGTGTGTGTGTGTGTGTGTGTGTATATATATGTGTAGAGTGTTAGGTGTGATGTACAGAATTAAATATTGAAAAAATGTCGTCAGAATTTTGGAATAACTTCTTTCATTTATTTTATACATATATTTGCGCTTTCGTTCGTCTTTCGAACTTATCAAATATATATATATATATATATATATATATATATATATATATATATATATATATATGTGTGTGTGTGTGTGTGTGTGTGTGTGTGTGTGTGCACGTGTATGTACATACATATATGTGTTTGTGTATGTATGTATATGTATTTATATCAATATATACATTGATGTAAATAGTAAAAAAAAAAAAAAAGTTTCACCTCTTGCAGTAAGGTTAATATAATCTGAAAAATTATAATCATATTTACATTTTTTATTTTTTTATTTTTTGCTTTTGTATTATCAGCAGCTGTGACTCTAATGAACAGATTGCAAGTCCATTATGGTTTTATTGTGGCTCTTGTCTTCATAGCTACTGTTGTACTTGTTCTTGTTATTTCTGCTCAAGTGTATTCCTTATGTTGTCATATAATGTGATAAAATTGATTTAGTAAACTATGTTTCAAGGTAATATATTTTGTTTTTCATAAAAGTAGTGAACTGGCAGAATCTTTAGCACAACAGATAAAATGCTTAGTGGTGTTTTGTCTGTCTTTATGTTCTGAGTTCAAATTCTGCTGTGGTTGACTTTGCCTTTCATCCTTTTGGGGTCAATAAAATATGGAGCAGTTGAGCACTAGGGTCGATGTAATTAATTTACCCCTTCCCTCAAAATGCTGGCCTTGTGCCAAAATTTGAAGTGAAAATATTTTGTTCCCATTAACTTACAGTTGCAATATACATTATGTTGTATTCACTGTATTTCTATTTTTATTTTTCAGGAAAGTCAGACAGCTTCTAGAAGATGGTATTGATCCCAATGCGCTGTTCCATGATGATGATATTGCTCCAATTCATTTGGGCCCTGGAATTAATAAATCCATCACACATTTACTGCTTGAATATGGTGGCAACCCTAACCTCAGGTATTTATTTGCCTTCTCTCTATATTTTGGATATTCAGGGTGTTTCATTTGTCCTCTGAATTCTGAAACTACTCTCACCCCAACTTTGATGATGTTCAGAATCTTGATGTTTTAGACAACCAATTTTTCTTTTTTAATGTTATTCATACAATAGTGGAGGCACGTAGCTTAGTGGTTAGGGTGCAAGACCCATGAGTGTGAAATTGTGGTTTCAATTCCTAAAATATTTCATTTCATGTTGCTCTGTTCCACTCAGCAGGCAAAAATGAGTAATCATGCAACAGCCCAGTGTCCTGTTCAGGTGGGGAATATATGCACCATGGAAACTAGCAAACCAACCTGAGTCTATATGGTTTGGGAAGGATCTTTATCTGTTTTTTAAATTTTTTTTATTCATATGATAAGGCTGGTGATAGTAGACTTGGTAGAGTGCTTCACAAAATATCTTGTGACTTCAAAGTTCCAACCAGCTAAGCCATCGTTGGACAGCTGATGATGGCTTAGTTGACCAAAACTTAGACAATGTTATTCTTGTTAAAGAATAATATATATATATTATTAGTGGTGCAAGGCAAAATAGAAGAGTGGCTGCAAATACACTGTCTGCACCAACCCATGATCCTTGTACTTGTAAATCACTGCCGGGATTCAAATGTCACATTCAATATAAGCAATATAACTGACAAAGGAAGGGTAGGTTGTTGGTTCCTGATACATCAAGACCGACAGGAGAGTCCATCATATATATATATTTACTAAAGATGTGATTAAGACTTAGTGAAGTCCTAAAAAGTTTATGAAGAGGTTGATTTAGGTGATTTCTTGAAAAGTTTGGCAGCTTTACTTTTAGTCATTCACCTATTTTATGTCTTACACTGTTCTTAGTAGTGAACTTATTTTATTCATATTTGTCTGGAATCCTGTCACTTCACCTTTATTGTTAATAACAGGAATTAGCCTAAATTCTTAATTATTCATACTGACACGCACACACTGTCTTTCTCTTCTAAAAACCACTTAAGCACTTCCATTCTCCTTTATCCCACTGTTTAACACATTATCTCTCTCTCCCACACTCTTCCTACATCCTTGGGATACTTCCTCTCTTTCAGTCTGATAATTCCCACCTCTTGCTTTTCCCCTTTATTCTCTCCTTTTTCTTTCACACACACACACACACCCACACACACACACACACACACACACACACAATCTCTATATCTCACACACACGTAATCTCTCTCTCACACACACACACTCTCTCTCATACACTGTCCGTCTCTCTTACAAACACTGTCTCACATACACACTCTATCTCTGTCTGTCTGTCTGTCTGTCTGTTTCTCTCACACATGTACATATACAGGTTTTCAACTGTTTCCCATCATTACTATTACTAATTAACTAATGCTCTAACTCTCATTAACCAATACTTTTCTAATTATATTCTCATTTGGTGTGGTGGTGTATTGCATTATATATATTCCTTTCATAAATTCATGTTACCGATGGAGAGCTGGAAGACTAGCAGAGAACTGTAGAGTATATGTAGGATGGAGGCATATGGCTTTGTGGTTGGACTCATGATTGTAAGATTGTGGTTTCGATTCCTGGACCAGGCAACACATTGTGTTCTTGGTCAAAACCCTTCATTTCATGCCACTCCAGTCTACTCAGCCGGCAAAAATGAGTAATCCTGCAACAGTTCAGCGTTCCATCCATTGGGGTAATATATATGCCATGGGTAACAGGAAACTGGCTCTATGAGTCTATATGACTTGGGAAGGATCTTTATCCTTTATATATGGGTGGTCAAGAGGAGGTGCTGTCTGGTGGACTGGCAAAAAAGTATGGAAAGCACATGAAGTAGAGAAATAAAGGTGCCAATTGGTACATTGGCAAAAACTGTAGAGTACATGTGGGCAAAGGAAGAAGAGTGGCATGTGTTTGTGTGTGGCGGGTGTTGTACAATATTTGTTCTTTTATGTTCTAAGTTCAAATCTCACTTTGAATTGACATTACTTTGATCTTTCCAGAGTCAGTAAGAAGATCCAGGGCCTTTATAACCCTTTTGTTACCATATTTCTATTGAAATACACTTCCTCCATTTCAATTAATTTTGAAGTAATCAGCACACACTGTAAAGTAGTTGGTGTTAGGAAGATTGAAACATTCTTTTTTGTTTTTGCATATTCATAATCTCCGACATCTAAAACGTAGGAATCAGAAAAAAGTTTTAAAAAAAAATGCATTTTTCAAGGAGAGGTGCGAAACTACATTAGCCCCAAAATTTTGATGGAACATTTTTACTTTAGATTACTTTAAGATAGGAAGTTTGTATCGTAGAACTGGAGATTGTCTCAGATGGATTTGATATCAAAAGGGTTTATTGATTTTAACCCACATCATGACAAAATTCTGGCTTTATACCATTGTGAGAAATAATATTTTGTTTCTAGAAATTAGTGAAGTACTAGACTGGAGTTAATATAATGAGTGCCATACATTTAACATTCAGATTCCTCTGTCACATGTAATGCTTTTTTATTCACATTGTTTTGAATTAATCAAGCAATATCAGACATAGCTGTGTGGTAAGAAGCTTGCTTTCCAACCATATGGTTCCAAGTTCAGACTCACTGCGTGGCACCTTGGGCAAGTCTTCTACTATAGTCTTAGGTCAACCCAAACCTTGTCAGTAGATTTGGTAGATGGAAACTGAAAGAAGCCTGTCATGTGTGTGTGTGTTTGTGTTTCTGTACTTGTCTTCCAACATTGCTTCACATCTGGTGTTGGTGTTTTTACATCCCCATAACTAAGCAGTTCTGCAAAAGAAACTGATAGCATAAGTACCACGCTTATTAAACTTAAAATCCTTCAACGCAGTGCCCCAGCATGGTCGCAGTCTAATGACTGAAACAAGTAAAAGATAAAAGATATCTTTTAACTTCAAGATTTCAAAGATGTGATTGTTAATTTTTAGAATGACATTGTAGGGTAGATGTGGGTGGCTAGATGTGACTGGTTTGAACATAAAACTGGTAGAATATTTCAGTCAGATATGGCCAGTTTAAATGCTAAAATATGCGAACAAACAAACACTGGTTGTCAAGAGGTGGGGCAACCATAAACACAAAAACACACACACATATATATGTAATATATATGATAGCGTACACACACACGAGGGAGTACTGAAAAGTTCCTGGATTTGGGTAAAAGAAAATATAGGAGAATCAGTTAACTATGATTTTATTCAACATATTTCCCTCTCAGATTCACATACTTATTGCAGCAGCCCTTCAGTTTTTCTAAGCCCTGTAAAAGAAGTTGGTAGGTTGGGTTTCCAACTAGGTCTTTTGTGATACCCTTAAAGCCAAGAACTTTTCAGTAGCCCCTTGTATATACACACATTGAGCTTTCACAGTTTCCATCTACAAAATTCAAATTCACTCACAAGGCATTGGTTGGTGAAAGGCTATAGTAGAAGGTACTTGTCCAAGGTTCTGTGCAGTGGGATTGAATCTGAAATCACGTAGTTGCAAAGTGAGCTTTTTAACCACGTTCATATGAAAAAGTTCTTAACCAAAATTTATATGAAAATGTTTTTTAAAAGATTAATTCCCTTGAGACCTTATGTGTTACTCCACAACCAACAAATATAGTTGTTTGTTAATTGCCGAGTAAACTTCATGAGGATGGTAGATAAAAGAATTGGTAGAGCATCTGAAAAAATTGTAGTATGTTATCTTTTAATTGTTACTTGTTTCAGTTGTTAGACTACAGCCATTGAAATTTTAATCAAATGAATCAACCCAGTACTTTTTTTTTGAGCCTGATACTTATTCTATTTTCCCTTTTGCCAAACTGCTAAGTTACTGGGGCATAAGTACACCAGCACCAGTTGTCAAGCAATGGTGGGGGATGAACACAGATACAAACACATACACACAATGCGCTTTTGTTAGTTTCTCTGTCTTCCAAATCCGCTTACAAGGCTTTGGTTGGCCCGAGGCTATAGTAGAAAACACTCGACAAAGATACCACACAGTGGGTCTAAAACTGGAGCCATGTAGTTGGGAAGCAAGCGTCTTACCATGCAGCCACCCTTGCACCTACATAATGTTCTTTTACATTCTGAGTTCAAATTCGTACAAGGCCAATTTTGCTTGTCAACTTTTCTAAGGCCAATTA
Organism: Octopus bimaculoides; assembly: GCF_046866305.1. Classification (NCBI taxonomy): domain Eukaryota; kingdom Metazoa; phylum Mollusca; class Cephalopoda; order Octopoda; family Octopodidae; genus Octopus; species Octopus bimaculoides. The sequence continues at coordinate 33,690,173 of NC_142942.1, forward strand.
AATAGTACCATCTGGTTACTGGAATTGATTTGATCAGCATTTCCATTCCCCTATCAATGCTTTGTACATTGTTAAAAAAAAAATCAACATTATAATAGTTCTACTTAGCTGCCTCTTCTCCTTTGTTAATTATACTTTTTAACAATGCTCTTGACGAAGCACAAATGCCACAGCTTCCCATTTTTCTTCTCTCACTCTCTATAAATTCTTGGTATTTATTTAAGGAAAGTATAGTTACTGCATAGATGAAGTAGGCAACTCTTGAAGCTGAAGTTTATCTTCTATTGCAGACGTTACATGCTCTTAGACAGCTTTCCTTATCTAAGACATTGCTTATTTTAGAAGTTTTAAAGTGGCAGGTACCAACCGTATTGTTATCAAACGTTTTTGTGAATTGGTTTTGTAACCTTGTTTTGATTCGTGGTAGGGACCTGTTCACCTTCCTTTGCTGCTAATACTTTCCTACCTTCTGTAGAATATATGAAGGTAGGCTTTGTAAAAAAACTTTGCTGTCATTGTTGTTGATGTTGTCATCATTGCCCTCATTCTCCTCCTCTTTCTTCCCACCATCATCATCATCAGCAGCAGCAGCGTTAGGGTGAACTGGTTGAAACAATAGATTTCTGAATTAAACTATTTTCATTGTCATCACATCCATTTTTTTTATGCTGTCTTTGTTTCATACTGCAAAAGTTTTGAGTTTGAATTCCATCAGGATTGGGAAAAATAACATTATTTATACTATTAAACCTTGGGAGAGGCATTATGCCAGTAATAAACACACGCACTGGTTTGGTCCTTTATTTATTTGTAAACAGTATTTAGGTTTTTTTTGTTTGTTTGTTTGTTTGTTAAATCATTTCATTGCACTCTTGCAATCTCTTCAGTAACCTGTCTCTCCACTTCCATTTATTTAAGCGTTGTTTTGAAATTGTCTGGTATGAGCATGTGAGTGTGTTCACGCTCGTATTTATATTTGATGGATATTTGTCCTCATCCGTTTGTTGTTAACACAACGTTTCACCTGATATACCCTCCAGCATTCATCAGGTGTCTTGGGGAAATTTCGAACCTGGGTTCTCATTCCTAAGGTATTTTTCGATGTTAAGGCGCAGGCATGCACCATGCCGACCAGGTCTATCTACTAACCCCAAGATTCCAAGTTCGATTCCAGGCAGTGACCTGAATAATAATAATAATTAATTCTGGTTTTATTGGCCACAAGTGCTAACATAAAATCAAAAACATGTAAGGGCAAACACCAAACAAAAAGTAGAAAGAGTTTTGCGAAAAAGAAAGGTCTGTGTAAACATTAAAATAATAGCGAAAAAATATAACAGTTAGAAAGAACTCTCAATAGGGGGATGCACTTTGAAAAGTTACTTGTGGAAAAACCCATAAAAGCCACGGGAGCCTGGTCAAAAAGAGATAGCCCCTTTTATATTACCCTTTTTTTTTTTTACAGGTGTAATCTCAGAATTAGTCTGTTCATGCTGGCCATTTTACCAACATTCACCCACCTTTCAATAAATTTGCTATGAGACAGCACTTCCCTCTCTACTCTCATCTTCCTTTTCAAGTGGAACTTGAAAAAGTTGATGAGGCCTGGCCAAAGAGGAAAGTCTGACTTTAGCCCTTTCAAACGGGTCCACCATGCCACCTCTTTCGCTACAGCCACTAGACAAAGGAAAATTGCCCTGCCCTCCCGGTTAAAGGAGGTTGGGGGGGCAATCTTCATAATGGATTCAGCTGATAGCCGGATCCGTCCTACACGAGACAGTAGCTGTTCGACATAAACCCATAGGTCAGCAATACTCGGGCACTGGATGAGTGCGTGTAGAACGGTTTCATCGCACTGAGCGCACCTCAGGCAGGCCCTGCTGACGGCACTTCTGTGCTGGTAGAGTTTATCTTCATATTGGAGGTCAGTTTAAATGTATCCCTTTCAAAAGAAATCCCTGCTGCTACTACCACCATCATCAACACCACCACCACCACTACTACTATGAGAAAGATAGATTGGTATATAAACTCCTTTCCACAGTTAAGAGGAATGGAATTTTGAGTGGATGTACCCAATTTTCACATTAAAAGGGTTATTTGATCTAGTTGGCAATACCAAACAACATAGGAATGTTACCTGCAGTAAATGCATCTTCTATTTAATACCATAAAAACAGTGCTAAACACAAAGACACCACAAGGTTTAGGAAGTGTTTATATTATCTTTTGTAAAAGACCATCGATGCTTGGCTAACTTATCTATCCATTTCTTCATTGGCTCTGCATGTTCTTCCTTGATTCTCCATGGAATTTTTCTTTGCCACTATACTTTTTATCTTTCAGAAGACAAAATGTATGTGTGTATGAGAGAGAGAGAGAGAGAGAGAGAGAGAGAGAGAGAGAGAGAGAGAGAGAGAGAGAGAGTTCATACACTATTAGATTAGTACTACATAAAATGAATGTTGGTTCCTTACACTGTATTGATGACAAACCAGTCTGGCAGTTCCTTTGTTTCTAGGCTTTACTGTAGGCTAACAAAATACTTGATAATTTATACAAGTCATGGCCAAAATGTGGCCCTTGTGACTTTATGAATTTTTTTGATCGTGTCTTATGTGGCCTGCTTCTCAAAAAATGTGGCCCATGCCTGATTTATGCAGTACTCAGAGGGTAGAGGATCAACAGTAGTTGCTTTGTGGTATTTATTTACAACCTTTTACTTTCTGAGTTCAATATTCTTCCAAGCTCAGCTTTAACTTTCTGGGGTCAATGAAGTTGCAGCAATTGAGTGCTGAGATCACTATAATTGACTCGAATTTTAGTCCTTGTGCCTATGTAAGAAATCAGCTATAACAACTCTTGTTTGCTTGTATTTATTTGTAGTTTATATACACTAAGCCAGTAGGGAAGAGGGCAGTTCTAGAGACTAGTTGCAAACTGTCAATTTCTCCAATTAGGGTCTGACACTGATAAATGGCAGTTCTCTAAAAAAATATACAATTTTATTAAAAAAAAAAGATTATGTTCATTTATGCTTGAATATAGAAACTTTATTGTTATTCATAGTTGTTGACTCAGAAACATATGGCAAACAAGGTAGGAGGAAGAACACCACCACCACCACCACCGTTTTAACCCTTTTGTTACCATATTTCTGTTAACATATAATGCTTTTGTTCCAATTGAAGTTTTAAAATGATGAAGAATTTAGTAAAATAACTTTTTCATTATTAAGCTGGTGACATACAATTCTGAAGGAAGATTATAATTTAGATCACTTTAAAACAGTAAGTTTGCATCATGGAACCAGGGGGGCAGCTTCAGGTGTGTTGGTATCCAAAGGGTTAATGTCCACTTTTCCATGCTAGCATTGGGTCAGATTTTCTGATAGGATGCCCTGTTACCACCCTCACTTGTTCCAAGCAAAATAATATTTTCCCCATTACCTTAGATTTTCTCAACGAATATTTGAAATTAATGACACTGAGTCTATGAGAGTGACACTCATTTACAAGTAGTGCATAATATGAAGACAAGGAAGGCACGTGTGTGTGTGTGCATGCATATGTGTGTGTGCGTGCGCGCACGTGCATCTTCTTCATATTGATAGTTATAAACAAGTGATACTGTCATTAAAGTGGTGTTCCTTTCTAATCTGAAAATATGTCTGGCCATGGGAGAAATGCTACCTTTCTTTGGAACAGGTGAAGAACAGTGACAAAAAGGGCATCTGGCAGTAGAACGTCTGCCTCAATGAATTCCATTTGGCTCATGCAAGCAGGGAAAAGCGAACATTATGGTGATGGTATATGTATTGTGCATGTGTGTTCATATCTATGTATATACATGTAGATATGTGTGTGTCTGTGTGCTGCTGCTTGTGTTTGTGTGCATTCTGTAAATAAGTATATGATTAAATATAGGACAGATTGTAATGAGGGCAGGATGATATTAACTTCATTAAATGTCACATAACTGTCATTGTTTCATATTATTTATTTATTAGTATATTTTCACTTCTTTCTTTCTTTTTTTTTTTTTGACTTCTGTTGGTCGTGGGGAATGGCTTGGGTATATCATGTCTGAAGGTCTGAAGTAGATTGTTAAAATTACTTATTTAATAGTAGAATTATGTGAACCTAATCTGCACATGACTGAACTTCAGGGTTAATGTTTACTGAAGTATCTTGTGTGTGTGTGTGTGTGTGTGTGTGTGTGTGTGTGTGAGAGAGAGAGAGAGACGGACAGAGACAGAAATAATTTTCATTTTGGGTTTTTGAAAAGACCTTTTGTTTGATGAATTACTAAGGTTCTTTGTGAAATATGATGAGAGTTATTCCTGAAAGGGAAACTTCAGAAACCATCAGTTGAAGGTGTGTTCTGAGTGGTATGTAAAAAGTAGGGCTTGGTTATTGGAATTTTATTTGTAAGGGCTGTAGAGAAAGAGTTCTTTTGTGTATACTTACATGTATATAGATTGTGTGTGTATAAATATCTAATTTGCTGAAGATAGCCAACATGTTCCCTAATGGTTCTGTTTTATTGATACTCATTGCCATCATTGATACTCCTATTAACCATTTAGCGTATGTATTACTTTGTCAAATGTAATGCTTATTTATTCACACTTTTCTGAATTAATCATGCATCACTTTATAGCTTTGAGATTTTGATTTGTGATTGTTTATTTCTAGAATGACAATGTAGGGTAAGTGTAACATGCCAGTTTTAGCCAGTTTGAACATAAAAAGGTAGAATATTTGGACCAAATATGGTTGGTTTAAATGTTAAAGGGTTAATGCAACTAGCATCATAACTGCATATATTTAGAGTCAGTTGAGATTAAAAAAAGCAGGAGGTGTCAGTGTTACTGTGGTTCACAAAAATGTTTAACTACCTCAGTGTTATTCAGGAATCATAGGTGTACATGGTGTTGGTTTGGTAAGCAGAAAGAATTGGATAGAAGTAGATAAAATAGGAGAATGGTGTCATGATTCTATATCATTTGATAATTGACATTTCCTAGTAGCTTAGATAATATACAAGCAGGAAGAGAAATACAAATATAATGAAAAAAAAAAAAGCAATCGTATTCCTCATATTCCTTTTGGTTCACACTAAAGAAATAAGGAAGTATTTTCTAGATGTCTTTCATGAAAATAGGTTTCACTTGAAGCTTTATTGCTATACCATCTTCACTGCTTAATAAACATCATAACTTCCTTAGTATCACCATTCTGATATCGACATTTTGAAATTAATGTTTCATTTAACTTTAACCCTTTGGCATTCAGATTACTTTGTCAAATGTAATTGCTTATTTATTCACATTGTTTTAAATTAATCATGCATTATCTTGTAACTTTGAGATTTTGATGATGTGATTGTTTATTTCTTTAGAACGATATTGTAGGGTAGGTGTGAAAGACCAGATATAGGTTTGACCAACTTGAACATACAAACAGGTAGAATGTTTTGACTGATAAGCCAGTTCAAGTGCTAAAGAGTTAATGTCAAACTGTTGTTGTGGATACACATTTGACTGCAGTCATTGTTGACATTAGGGTAAGAGTTTGAGTGGTTGTAATGGCTTGAAATATAATTTTTATGACATAAGCAAGCACAGAATATGTTCATAAAAATATGTTACAATGAATGATTATATGAACATGTGTATCTGTCTGGAAATGCTAGTATATCGATTTCTTAAATTGACAGGTGCCTTGCAGTTGCATTGACTTCAGTCTATAACTAAAGTTTATTTTTCTTGAAAAGTGAAAAACAAACCTGATCATGATAGTATTGGAAGTTAGAACAAAGAGCAATAGCTTTCAGTCTCATGCATAAACAGCTACTTGCATTCAAACCAAAATACTTACCAACTTTTTTTACTTCCATTTATTTTTTCTACTTTATGGAAGTCAGTATTTTCCCTGTTGACATCCACCTCAGTTAATTTTACTTTTCTCCCAGTTCTGTGCTTTCTAGAAGAAAAGCCCTCACATTATCTCAAAGCTACGAGAATTCACTAATGTGATTTATTTATTTTTTTAAAAAGATTTCATACAGGAATTAGATACAACAGATTTTGGCTGGTTTAAACACTAAAGGGTTAAAAAGTGCCAAAATTATAAAATCAGCTTTTCTGGCCTTTTTGAGGACTTTGGAACCCCAAAACTTTTTTTTTTTTTTTTTTGCTGCTTGGGAGTTGGCCCTTTAAAGCCAGAAAAAGGTAAAACAAAAAAAACTCAAATGAAACACAATGTTAGTTTTAAACTAAAAAAAAGTTTATTGATAAAGTGGTCGTAAAAAAATAAAAAAATGAAAAACATGATATAAACATAATTCTCTCCGTGACACAGCGAAGTCACAGATCAAGTAGAAACACATCAGTCACTGTTCCCTCTTGACAGGACTAAGAAATTTCCCACTGTCTTTGCAAGCAACAAGCAGATAGATTTAGATTCAAATCCAGGCAGGGCCAAACGAAATCCTACAAGTTATTTATAATAATAAGTGGCGTTATATCGAGGTTGAAAGAATGACACATACAATACTGAATATGTTAAGACAATCTGAAAACAATAGAAACTTTGAAGCGTTTACCAGTTTTTATGAAATTTTTGGATTAACGGACTTGAGTTAATGAAAGCTAAATGTAATGGAAGTTAATTAGTCCGATAATGATTTTCAAAGTTAACTTAAAAGTTAAACTGCTAACGAAAATGTTAGCTTTGTTAATTAATGATTAATGGACTTATGCCCAGCTCTGCATATATGTATATACATACTCTCGGAGTGGTTGGCGTTAGGAAGGGCATCCAGCTGTAGAAACTCTGCCAAATTAGATTGGAGCCTGGTGTTGCCTCCTGGTCCACTTGTCCTCAGTCAAATCGTCCATCCGATGCTAGCATGGAAAGCGGACGTTAAACGATGATGATGATAACAGTTTCAGTTTCCGTCTACCAAATCCACTCAGGGCTTTGGTCAGCCTGAGGCTATAGTAGAAGACATTTGCCCAAGGTGCCATGCTGTGAAACTGAACTCAGAACCATGTGGTTGGAAAGCAAGTGTCTTACCACAGCCATTCCTGCAAGTATGTGGGACATTTTATATTGGAATGGTTTGTTTTCTATATTAAAGTGTTTGTGTGTGAGAGAGAGCGAGCGAGTGAGTGGTGTGTGTTCCAAACTTATCTATAAGATATTTTGTGATAACTTGAGACTGATTTTATACTGTTTTTCTTTTTCACTCCAGGACTCAGGAAGGAGTTACTCCATTACATATTGCTGCTACCTGGGGGAACACAGACACACTTAAACTACTGTTAAAGAATGGTGGAGATATAACTTTACGTGATGTTGTAAGTTTTTTTTTTTACGTAAGGTTTTGTTTACTGGTTTGCTCTTACCATTCACTTTTACATTGCTGATGAAATTTTTTTAATGACATTTTTCCTTTTCCTCCATTATTTAAAGTCAGAGAGGAGTGGAAGAAGTTGAGGGAGTTGTTACCTTTGTTGACAACACAGGAAGAACAGATTGCTTAACCCTTCAGCATTTAAACCAACCATATCTGGCCCAAATATTCTTCCCGTTTTATGCTCAAACTGGCCAGATTTGGCCTCTTACACTGTCCCTACAATGCCATTAATAGTGACTAACTAATTAGTTCTATAGTCATTTCAGTAGAGCGGTGTCCTTACAGCCATAGATAAATCTGTGGCTCAAAACTGAGCTAATACTCTGATCTTCTTAACGTAGATGAACATTTTGGAATTTTCTTTCTTATTTATAGTAGGCAATTACTCAATAGAAATAAAGTCTTTACAAAATATATAATTAGCAACAAAGACAATATTAATACTGAGATGTAATATTTATCCCCACTTGAACATAGAGATTCTGTTAGAACAAACTATATTGCAGTTGCACTTTGGTGCATTTTGCACCAGAAGCCAATATGAGAGTTTGTCTCAAGGTATATATCGCAGTATAGTTTGTTCTAACAGAACATCCATGTTTAAGTGAGGATAAAGGCTTTATAGCCTCTGTGTTTAAGGGAAGGTGCATGGCCAAGTGGTTAGGGTGTTGCGTTCATGATTGCAAGATCATAGTTTCAATTCCCAGACTGGGCAGTGCATTGTGTTTTTGAACAAAACACTTCAATTCACATTGCTCCCGTTCACTCAGCTGTAAATGAGTAGCCCTGCAATGAACTGGTATGCTATTCAGGGGGAATGTTTGTGATCTTGACCACTTACACACCATGGAAACTGGGTAACCAGCAGTATGAGACCTGGAGCTTCAAATAGTGCTCACTCACTTTATATCTGTACTTATGTATCCTTTTTTTTTTTTTTGAGTTTACACAGAAACAGGGCTCTTTATTCATATATTTGCAAGTAATATGTTCATGGTTAAAAATTCTATAAACCAAATTCAGTTATTCAAACAGTATTACTGATCTCAACTTTAGAGTAGTTACACCATTTCCATATTGTAAAAGGCAACTAAAAAGATTGACAATAAGAAGGCCATCGGATCAAAACACACTACCTCAGAAAAGATATTCAACTGATATCAACATAAAAAAGTAGATAATGCTGATAATACTAGTACACTTGTTAGTTTAAATATCTAATACTCTGATATCATCATCACTTTAATGTCCATCTTTCCATGCTGACATGGGTTGGATGGAGTTTATTGAGGCAGATTTCTATTGCTGGGTCCCTTTCTTGTCACCAACCCTCACCTATTTCCAAATAAGGTAATACTCTCCATGGCCAGACATGTTTCCATGGAAGATTGAGAACAGAGGACACCACTTGCATGATGGTGACATGCATTTACAACCTTCACAGGTTTTGTCAATGCAAAGAACACTAATGCACATACATACACACATAATATATATGCCTACATATGCAATGGGCTTCTTTCAGTTTCCATCTACTAAATCCACTTGCAAGGCTTTGGTCAGCCTGGGGCTATAGACACTTGCCCAAGGTGCCATGTAATGAGACTGAACCTGAGACCATGTCATTGGGGACCAAGCTTCTTACCATACAGCCATGCCTGCACCTACAGATTATTTATTTATTTCTGTTGAATGTTATATCAAACGGTTTATTTTTATTTGACTTATAATAATTGCCAGTTTTAACATTTAGAAGAAATTATGACGCATATGCCTTAGCTATGTTTGATGTTTAATTGAAAAAGTTTCAATATCAAGAATTTTATCTCTTATTTTCATTTTCACATTCTAGGATGGAAACACAGCTTTGGATATGGCTCAGAATTATGCACATGAAGATTGTATCAAAATCTTGCAAAGACATTCCCAGAAGTTGAAATCCAAGTTAGATGCTCACATGAGACAATTAAAACGAAGCCGTTCACTAAGTAAGTAAATGTCTTCTTTAGCTCTTTAGCATTTAAGCTGGCCATATCCAGCCCAAGTATTTTACCTGTTTTATGCTTGAACTGGCTAGATCCAGCTTCTAGCACATCCTACAATGTCATTTTGGACACTGGGCCTCACTAAGGAAATGACAAGGGACCTGAAGATGTGGCGATTTTCTGTACTTGATAAGACGTATCAGGCTCAGTAAAATTGCTGCCTTCCACACATACAGGCTTGTCCTTTCAGGTGCCGGTGCCACATACAAAGCACCAGTGCCAGTGCTGTGTAGTGGTTGGTATTAGGAAGGGCATCCAGCCATAGAAACCATGCCACAACAGACAACTGGAGTCTGGACAGTTCCCAGCTGGTCAACTCCATGGTAAATGTGTCCAACCCATGCCAACATTGAAAACAGACATTAAACAATGATGATGATGACATCATCAAATCTTGAATCTGTGACATAATGCATGATTAATTCAAAACATTGTGAATAAATAGGCATTTGACAGAGTAATCTAAATGCTAAAGAGATAAAATTGACTGGATATCTGTGATTCAGTTATTGATTGACTAGAATCTGGCCTCTAGACTGGTTCAAGATATGCAAGTTGAATTGCTGTGTAGCTTTAGACGAGCCACATTTTTCTGTTACTCTTTTAGTGGTTTCAGTCATTAAACTGCACCCATACTACAACATCACCTTCAAGGATTTTTAGTCACTCATATAGAGCCTGGTACTTGTTTCATTTCTGTACTTGATTTCTTTGTATCTATTAAATTGTTTCGTCTTGTTTTGATGTGTTTTTATGTTGCACCAGTACAAGTGAGGTCACTATGCTACTTGCAAGACTCAAGATCCTCTTCAACCTAGTAGGTTTCAGTAGAGTAGGAGTCGGTTTTATGGTAGGAGATGAATGGGTGGATGGTGGCAGTGGTGGTGGTGGTGTGTGTGTGGGGGGTTAGGTGTGAGATAACGGACCAGAACAGAATGGGTTTGTTGCAGAACAGAATGGGTTTGTTGTAGAAGAGTTACACAGTTACTCACATTACAGAAGAGAGGGTAGGAGTTGCTGGGTTGGAGCTGGAAGGAGATACAAATACTGGCGATGGGGTGTCAGAGTGGACCCTCAAGGTATGGAGTGAGTTGAAGTGAGTGGGGACAGGAGAAAAGGGTGATTGAGTGGGTAGAGGTTGCAGTAGTTTATGGGGAGAGTGAGGGATGGTTAGAGATGTGGAATGAACATGTGTTGAAGGATGATCTGTAGGGAGAAGTAGATGAACTCACATGTAGAATATGGCAGTGATAGAGTGAACATGTGAGAAAGAAAAAAACCCATAGCAATATGATATATATATATATATATATATATATATATATAGGTACAGGCATGGCCATGCGGTAAGAAGCTTGCTTCCCAACCACATGATTATGGATTCAGTTCCACTGCATGGCACCTTGGGCAAGTGTCTTCTACTTTAGCCTAAAGCCCACCAAAGTCTTGTGAATGGATTTGGTAGACAAACGGAATGAAACCCACTGTATTTATATATGTATGTGTGTGTGTTTTTGTGCCTGTATTTGTCCCCCCATCACTGCTTGACAACTGGTGTGTTTATGTCCCTGTAACTTAGTAGTCTGGCAAAAAAAGGCCGATAAAATAAGTACTAGGCTTAAAAAATAAATCCTGGAGTCAACTTGTTTGACTAAATCCCTTTGAGGCAGTGCTCCAGCATGGCCTGTCAGATGACTGAAACAAGTAAAGAAATGAAAGAGAGTGTGTGTGTGTGTGTATATATATATATATATATATCGTCGTGGCACTCTGTTGGTTATGATAACGAAGGTTCCAGTTGATCCAATCAACGGAACAGCCGGCTCATGAAATTAACAGGCAAGTGGCTGAGCACTCCACAGACATGTGTACCTGTAACATAGTTCTCAGGGAGATTCAGAGTGACACAGAGTTTGACAAAGCTGGCCCTTTGGAATACAGGTACAACAGAAACAGGAAGAAAGAGTGAGAGAAAGTTGTGGTGAAAGAGTACAGCAGGGTTCACCATCACCCTCTGCCGGAGCCTTGTGGGGCTTTAGGTATTTTTGCTCAATAAACACTCACGATGCCCAGTCTAGCAATCGAAACCGCGATCCTATGACCACGAGTCCACTGCCCTAACCACTGGGCCATTGCATCTCCACACACACACACACACACACACACACATATTATATATGAGAGAGAGAGAGAGAGAAAACTGGGAAAGAAAGGGAGACAAGAAATCTTCAATGAAGAGCAAAACTTTCTCCAATATGTGTGTGTGTTTGTATGTGACATCTTCATCATTATCGTTTTGTCTACTTTGCATGCACCCGACCCACTCTGTGAAGTGTGAAGTTGTGGGAAAGGGCTACTGAATGAAAACTAACACCTCAATAGAGAAAATCATCATCCATCTCATGAAAACATTGGTAGAGATTAAGTGAATGAACCAACATGCATAACATAAATGTATATATGTCTACCTAGCTATCAATTTGTAAAGGTCTGAGTGTTTATGTCTTTGTATTTATACTTTATCTAACTACTAATCTATAGATAGACCCACCCCCACCCCTTAAACAAACAAATATTTTTATAAAAGGAAAAATAAGCACAGATAAATCAACTGAATAAGAACATTGGAAAATTGCAAGCAGGGAGACAACTCTTCCTCTCATGTGTTGTTGACTGAGAGTCGTAGTTTCAGTAACGTGTGTGTGTGAATGCGAAGACATACATTGTGGACTCTCTAAATTGTAGACGATAGATGAGGGTTCTGCAGATTTTTGCTGAGCAATCTTTCACAGATAATTCGTTTTTTAGCTTACTCCTTCCATCAAATCAATATTGCTTGTACAGTTGCATTTTGTGCCACATATTAGATGTTGAAGTGATGGCAGAGCAATGTAATGTAATGTGAAGTGTTTTACTCAAGAACACAATGCATCACCCAGTCCAGGAATCGAGACTAAGATCTAACAATCATGAATGCAACACTCTAACCACTAGGCCATGTGCCCTCACTTTGTATGTAGACATACACATATGGTAATATACATATATTAATCTGTACATATATATACATATATTTATATTAACCTAATTGGGCTTTGTAATTGTGGAAACTGTGACACTGGTAATAGATCATAATTAGCAAGTGACAATGGTGGTGATTAAGAATCTGTTTCATGCAGCAACTAGTCAGTAAATTCATCTGTGTACTTAGCAATGACACTCGACAGTCCTATGCTGTTCCTTTGACTTTTACATATTTTAATCAAGTATGTCATTCAGCCAAATTTCTTCATAATTTTCACAAATACATTTACTTTCATTTCAATTATCCCTACTAAATACTGATCATCCAAATGAATAACTTATTGATAATATGTAAAATCATCAATTATATTTCTTTGTAATAAACAATTTATTATTTTGTTTTTTAGATGAGAAGACAAAACCCACATCCTCAAGATATGTGCACCAAATGCCATCTGAGAGCTTCAATGCCAGCCAATATGTAACTGCTGATAGTGATCCTGAAGAATATGAATCTCTGGAAATGTCAAAGTCTAAACCTTCATTTTCCATCCTCAAAAGGACTCAGAATGGTCTGGTTCATCATAGTAAAGACAAACAGTTTGACATGAGGAAATCTGTTTCAACAGAATCTTATGAGGAGAAATACATCAGCAAAAACACTGGATATCAATCCTCTAACCGACCGATACCTGCTCTTCGTAGGCGCACTGGCAACATTGCAAATCTGCCAGAGAAATTTAAGGATACTGAGATTAAAAGTAAGAAAGAATCAGAAGTTAGTTCTGAAATGTTTCTGACTCCTGCAGCCTCAAGCCCACGGAGACATCGTCATCGACCAAGTCGGCGTTATCATTCTGATGATGATTCTCCAAATGTTAGCTCTTTGGAGCAGATTTCTAGTAGTGAGGAAGAATTCATTAGTTCAACTAATACTACAACAGATTCCGATCTATATATTACTGTTAATGAAACACCACAGAAACCAGTATTTCCACGTATTGATCCAGATTTGTCCATTGACTTACAAAAAAAAATGGAAAAATTGCAATCATTGAAAATTCCAATTGCTCATAAAATTGAACAGCTTCGTAATTGCCTGAACAAACTGGAAAACAATCAGTTATCAGCTTCTCTGGAACAGATTCTTCATGAAAGTCTTATAAATGAAAGCAAGCCCATTAGTGTACCCATTGTTCGAGAAAGTTATCCTCCAACTCACAGCCGTTTATGGAATGGTCGACATAGAGAAGGCAGAACACAGCCTACACATTCAGTCCATAAAAAATCAAGTCCAAATAATGTTGATATAAAACTAAGCATGGATATTCCTTCAGGAAAGATTTACGTGAATGAAAGGAACATCAAGAAATCAAAACATCGTGGTCACCAAACATATGAAATTCACCTGGATTCCAGTGAATCAACAGAGAAAAGCAGTAACAGATCAAAAGATGATTCAGTTATTGATATTAAACTGAAACCAAAAAAGAAATCCCACAAGAAAATTTATGTCGTGAATCCACCTCATGGCTCAGAGTTTCCTACAAAATATGAAAAGTTTGAATATTTAAACAGTGAGTACAATGATAAAAGTAAATTAGTATGTAATGAACCATCTTATAAAGGACCATACCCTAACGTAACAGAAAACAACCACAACAGAAATAATCCCAAGTTTTATAATCATGCTGCTGGTCACACTGAATATTTGTCCCAACAAACCAATCAGAATGGCTGGGGTAGAGGACAGTATATTGATGAGAGGTGTGATAGAATAGTAGCAAATACAACTAGTTCTGTGTATCAAAAAATACCGAGAAGTAATGCTGAAAAAACCTCCTGTAATAAAGAAAAACAGCGGCAAGAGCCAAGCAGAATGAGAGAAAGTGGTCATCCTTCTGGCCATTTATATCCCAAACTGACCACATTAACAGATAATGATGATGAGTCTTGTGAAAATCGAAATGATGTGCGGTGTGTTCAAATACCATCAAGGTTGCAACATCAACAACAAAATGCGCATTTAAGAACAGTTTCTGGAAGAGATCATCTTGACGGTGCAATAGAAGAGACTATTGTAAAGCAAGTATTTCGACCACCCTGCTCTAAATCACAGGCTGTTCTATCTAAAAGAACTCAAGAGTTCAGAAAACCAGATTCACAGGTTCTTACTCATGCAGAAGTTCACCAAGAGGAAGAACCATCTCGAAATAAAATTTCAACCAGGAACAAAAATTTTCGGTTTGGGGGGCGTGTCATACAGAAGCCATGTCACAAAGATATTGCAGCTAAAACAACAGTGCCCATGGTGATGAACACGCCCCTTAATCCTCAAATTGCTCGTTGTAAGTTATATGAGACTGAAAGTGCAGTGCAAAATATGGATGTTAAACGGACTGAGTCAGATGTGAGTTGTGCTACTACAGATACCTATGTTACATGTAGAACAATAGGCAGTGAAAATAGTGAAGAGTTCTTTTCTTGTGATGATGGAACCAATGAAAGTGCTCTTGAAAGTAAATTTGAAAGTATTCTACATTCTTTCAGTAGCTATCTGAAAAAACAACTTGAACAATCTAATAGTCAAGAATCCAGCAATTTTCAAGATTTTCAATTCAATACTGATGAATTATCAAAAGCCATGTTAGAGCTGAATCTGAAAGAAGGAAATGATTCTTCCATTGATGCAGAAGCATATATGAGTATGTTGTCACGAATTGAAGATCAGATAATTACTGAGCCACAACGGAATGGTCAAGAATCAATTTCTCTCTATACAAGCCATTTTAAGAGTGTAAATACACCTGAAAACTCGTGCTACATAAGTACAAGTGAACAATGCCAACCAGTAAACTCACAACAGGTAGTTCATCGTCAGTCAGTGTCACCTGAATTGAAATGTTATGAACCAAAAGAGAGTAAATATAACAGTGCTCTGTTGCCTCGGGAAAGTGATGAAGATTCTCTCTACCTTGTTTGCAATCCAAATAATTCCAGTGCTGCTCAGTTTCAATCATTTGATGAACCCGACTGTAAACATTTAGTGCCAAAACCTCCAAAACTACTTCCTAAATTACAGCAGAAGAAATATTCAGCAAATAGAGATAGAGATTCTAATGAGACTGAAAAGACAAGGGGTTCTCATTCATCACAATTTTCACAAGTAATGTCTGAACTGCAGGGTAAATTCCAACAGAAAGCAGCACAGCCAAACACATCTGTTTATCGGTGGCAACCACCAGACTATATTCTGAAATCTAAACCCAGCTGTTCTGCTAACAAAGCAGTTGGAAGTACCATTAGCTCAAGTGCTCATCAAGAAAATCTTAAAAGAAATGTTGGTTTAGAATTGAAAAATCACCCCCTTGTCAAAAAATTTAATCGGTTAGATGATGGTGAACTTTCATTAAGTTGTGTTGAAAACTCATGTCATTTTTATTCATGTGAAACTTCGGGTAATGCTAATTGTAGTAACATAGTCAGTGAACCCATTGTTACTAAGTCTAATGATGTGCCACCTAAGATTGAGAGAACCGCTTCTCGGTCACACTTTGTGTCATTTGAAGAGAAAAAAAAACTTCATTGTAAACCAAGTCGCAAGCAAGAAAGACTTGTTGATCTTCACTCTTACTATACATCAGTCCAAGAAGAAGATGGACTTGATTACTCTCGTTATGTATCAGTTCAAGAAGAAGAAGAAGAAGAAGAAGAAGTTGATTCTCGTTATGTGTCTGTCCAAGGTGAAGCTAAACCTGCTGATTCTCAATATTTATCTTTTCAAGAAGATGAAATTCCTAATTCTCGCTATTTATCAGTTCAAGGGGAAAACCAACCATTTACTTCTCAGTCTCATTATTTGTCTGCAAGGGAGGAAACAGAAGCCTCGTCATCCAAACATCATTCCATGTTAACTCAAAATCAAAATAAGTCGGTCAATTCCCAGTCACATTTCCTCTCAGCTCAGGAAGATGGTCTTGGTATTTCAAAAATAAACCATATACAGCAGAGAAGAAAGAGAATTCCTCAAAACAGCCACTCTGGGTGTAAACAGCAGTCTGCTCCTCAAAATGAACCAGTTACATTACAAACCCGATTCACATCACCAACAGATAATTGTGGGGATCAGTCACATTATGAATCTGTTCAAGGTGGAATGATGTCAATAGAAGGGCAATATTTTTCAACTGTGCAAGATTCTTCTTATAGTTTAAAAGATCAAAATCTGGACCAATCTACTGTCCTTGATAAATCTGCTATAAACTCTCAATGGCAATATGTCTCTGCCAGTAGTGGCTTTCATAATCGCTCTGTTACCTGGCAGAATCCAATCTCTACATATGATGAACCTGATGCAGTTGTTGTTGTGAGTACTGATGATAGTCTTTCATGGAGTCCTGGAAAAGATGGTCATCCACCCCAAATTCCTCCTTTTACATCCACATCGGCTTCAGAAGATGTTACTTCTGGGTCTACCTCCTCTGATGGTCTTAAAAAATGTCTTGCATCTAAAGAGTTTCTATCTCCTGAAAAGAGAACAACTATGTGGGTTAATGGACTCTACAAGATTGAGGAATATTTTGACCAAAACATAAGTAGCATAAATCCAGTTACTTCTCAGAGCAGTTCTTCTGATAATGTAAACAACATGAAAAAAATTGCTGCTAATGCAAATAGGCCACAACCGTCAGCACCACCTAAGTCAGAGGTGTTTAGTGAGTTTACAACAGCCCATAGTGACTTTAATGCCATTACAGATATTTCTACTGTTGCTGTTGCTGGAACTACTGGTGATAAAAGTGATCCTTTGACTCCATCATCTCGAAGTCCTCAACGTCCTACTTTGTATCCATCCCTTCATGATCCTCTTCCTAATCCTGCTTCAAGTCCCACGCCAGAAGGTAAGGAACCAATGATTAAA
Organism: Octopus bimaculoides; assembly: GCF_046866305.1. Taxonomy (NCBI): domain Eukaryota; kingdom Metazoa; phylum Mollusca; class Cephalopoda; order Octopoda; family Octopodidae; genus Octopus; species Octopus bimaculoides. Next base: position 33,707,588 of record NC_142942.1, read on the forward strand.
AATAGATTGGCCAATGATGCTTCTATTCATGTGTCTTCTGATGAAAGGCAAAAAGATAATGATGGGTCATCAGCAAACTTAATTAATAATGTTAATGATAATGACCAGATTGGTTTTGTAAGAAATAAGACAGCAATGTGTGCAATTAATGTCCTTCCATCAGTTAGTTCAAAAGGATTAGAACAGGAATTGCCAAATATTAAACAGGAACTAGTGAATTTTAAAGCTAATAAAAATATTTCTACTCAGACACCTATTCTAAGGATCCCACCTAGCCCTCCAACTAAAAAAGCTAATTCACACTTGCCTAAACCCCCAAACCACCTTAAGAATTCTTCTAACATAACTATTACTAGTTATACCAATGATTCTAAATCACCAAAGCGTTTTGAAAAATTACGAAAGACAATCGTTAATTTAAAAAAATTGCTTCCCAGTGGAAAATCTCAGAGAAAAACTGGAAAAAGCACATTTATCAGTGTTGATAGAAGTCCTAAGTTTTTTTCTTCAAATCCTGGCCGATCAGTTGCAAAGACTGGTACTTCAGGAACACAAACTGATACACCAATTTATTATGAACCCACTCTCCAACCAGTACATGTTACTAAGTCTGATGAACTCTCTCTCTCTGTAAATTTTTCAGAGCACCTGTCTGATTACTCTGAGAAATACCCTGGTTCCATTATAGATCACCTTAAACAGCCAAATCTTTCTGAGACCTTGGACATTTGTAGTTCTTCTGGAGCAACTTCAGGTTCTATAGAAAGATTCTTGACTCCATATCAAGAAGAAAATGAGCAAGCACCTGTTGGTTTTGATGAAGTTGACTTCATGCCAACTCTTTCACAGGCAAATAAGATCATTGCTACTGTACATTATGGAGAAACATATCGGAGCTGTATCAAATTGCCAGATAAACATGACAAAGATATTAAATTCATACACATAGACCCTGAAAGACACATCAATTTTATTGAGCGTCGCATTTCTGTTGAACCTGAAAGTAGCCATTCAGAGGACTCTGTGGATGCTAAAAAATATTTCTCAAAATCACCTGAGGAAACTTCTAGTGAAAGCAGTGATGAGTTATTCTGGAAGTCGTATAGCAAAGCCAAAAAGGATAAAACCCTCACAGATTCAAAACTTTTACAGCTACAAAGTGTCCTCAAGAGCCATAGTTCTTTTACAGATGATGGTCTGAAGAAAATATTTGTAGATTTTGATTTGCCACTTCCAGGTCCAATCACTTCAGCTACTCGGGGAATGTACATCAATCGCCTGAAGGCTATTGCAAATGGAACTCCATCTCCTAAGGTTTTACCCTCCCCAGGTAAGGTGTCTCTAGAGACATTCAACCATCTAACTTGTCCATTTTGTCTTTTTCTTTGCCCCCTTCTGGCTGTTCACACATTATGAAGATGAAACAGTTTTCATCTGCTTCTTCATAAAATCCTTGTCTTTCAATAATGATTTTGTAAGGCAAAATAAGATCATCCCAATGTTTAGGCAAGTGATATTACATCACATTCAGTTTCTACTCTATGTTACTCCATATTATCTTTTCATTAAATTAGTTACTTTGCTAAATGAATCATGGATTAAATCATCTATTTTGGTGTGGATAATGTTTAGCTTAGTTTGGTACTTTTTACACATCAAACTCTTCCCATAGGTTTATATTATGTGCCCCCCCCCCCCAAATGTTTTAACATTTAGAATAGCTAATAACTAAACTTTCAACCACACACACTTTGAAATTTTACTGAGCTTATTATTCTAGCAAAATATCACTGTATCAATTTGCTCTGTTGTATTAGAGATTATGCAAGAAAAATTTGGTGTAATTCTTGTGTGATAGTTTATTCATATTTGTTTTACAAGCAAAAGGAATTAAATGCTGAAGGTACTCATGTAATTATACTACTATTTAAATAACATATTATACAAGTTTAATTCTCATATTTGTTTAACATGTCTCAGTACTTTGAAAAATTATAAAAATGCTGCTCTTTAAGATGTTAGCTCTCTCACCCTCTCCAAGAAAAATCAACCCAAAACTTTAATTAATTAATTTCTTTTCTACATTGAATAATGATTTTTGTTTGTAGTATATTTTTTTTCACTCTGGAGAGAAGGTAGTCCCTATTACAGGCCTCTGACTTGCTATTTTCGGAAAGCCTAAAAGTTCTTGAAAAAACTTTAAAATTATATCTATGTTCAAAGGTACAGGAATGACTGGCTAAGATTTCTTTTCAAGCACACTGTACATGTGTGTGTGTGCGTGTGTATATATAAAGGAAACTATTCAGTTTTCTGTTGTTCTCTGAGTGGTTGGCGTTAGGAAGGGCATCCAGCTGTAGAAACTCTGCCAAATTAGATTGGAGCCTGGTGTTGCCATCCGGTTTCACCAGTCCTCAGTCAAATCGTCCAACCCATGCTAGCATGGAAAGCGGACGTTAAACGATGATGATGATGATGATGATGATGATGTGTATGTGAATATATATATATATATATTCCTCCACATTAGGTAGGGTATCGAGCAGTAGAAACCAACCCAAATCAGATTGGAATCTGGTGCAGTTCTCTGGCTTGCCAGATCTGAACAGACATTAAAAGATGGCGATCATATATATATATATATATATATATATATATATATATATATATATAATCGCCATCTTATATATATATATATATATATATGATCGCCATCTTTTAATGTCTGTTCAGATCTGGCAATCCAGAGAACTGCACCAGATTCCAATCTGATTTGGGTTGGTTTCTACTGCTCGGTGCCCTACCTAATGTGGAGGAATATATATATATATATATATATATATATCACATACACATATACAACAGAAAACTGAATAGTTTCCTTTGACCAAATTCCATTCACAGTATAAGGTGCTTCCCCCGTATTCTACTCAATGAGAATGAGCCAGAAAACATGATTGCAAAATGGACTTCTTATCCCTACAGCCTGTGACTATGAACATGCATATAATTTTATAAATTTGTTAAAAGCATGTAGTGTTTCTTAAAATAGCAAGTCTTGTAGTTTGAGTTACAGTAATACATTCAATGGTGATTTTGTAATAGAAAGTCCAGGCATATCATAAAGTAGTTCTGCATATATAATTCTTTATTATTACCTATAATGCCCATCTTTGATCTTTTATTGCCAGATTATCCTGTCACTCTGCGTCAAGCTATGAGGGAGCTACCCAACTGGACAGAAACTGTTGAGATGGAGCAGAAGATGGTTGTGAAGTTTGAAAATTCCAAATATAGTCAGAAACGCAAAGGTGGAAATTTGAAGCATTTTTTCACATATCTGCTTCTGGACCCTCGAGTAACCAAGAATCTCCCACTTCAAGCATCTAAAATTGGTGAGCTATGTTAATGTGGAATTCCTACTGTATAAGGAAGGAAGTTCTGAAAGTTTAGTTGCTAGAATAAGAATAGAATGGAGGGAGTTCAAGTAGTTATTACTTTTCTTGGTAACAAGAGGTTTCTCACTCAGAGTGAAAGGTCAATTGAATGATGCTTGTGTATGAACAGCAATGCTACATGGGAGTGAGACATGGGCCTCAAATGCAGAGGACATGTGAAAACTAGAAAGAGTGAAGCTAGTATTCTGCATTGAATGCACAACACCAGTATGCATGTTGTGTCTATGACGAAATGCAAATATGTTGAGTAAAATTAGGTATAAGAGGAATCAGATGTAGTATACAACAGAGAAGAGTGTGCTAGTTTGGTCATGTGATGTGTATGGATGTGGATATCTGTATGAAGAAGTGCCGATTACTTTAAAGTGGATGGAACTTGTGGACAAGAGAGAACCAGGAAAACATGGATGAAGTAATGAAGGTTGATCTTAAGATGTTAAGCTTCGTGGAGGAGATAACAAAGGACTGAGATGATTGGTGATTTACTGTGCTTGAGAATGCCAACTACAGTTGGTGTGAAGTTGGCTGATGAAGAACTACATTACACATGGTATCCAGCCATGTACAACTACTTCTTCCTCTCTGAGCAAGTTGGCTTGCTGGGTTGGTCTGCAGTTTCCTAGCCGCTGACTTGACTGTTAGATCTGTGTTGGTGTCAGGGGGCCATGTTTTGCAACATAAGCATTACAGAGTAATCTGAATGCTAAGGGATTAAGACTGTTTCCTTCACCTATACTTCCATTCTTCACTTCCACCTCTTGAATCAACAATTATCCTCCCCTACCACTATATGTCTCACACACACCTCATGTACTATGCCTGTCTCTCTCTCTCTCTCTCTCTCTCTCTCTCTCCTATTGTTTATCGTTTCATCATTGCTATTCTGATGTTCAGCACTGTCAGTCATCTCCTACCCCACTTCTCCATTGCTAGATTTACTCGATCACTCCAACCCTCACTTCTAAAATGTGAGTAGGCATGTAGCTTTTCTACAGAAATAAACCTGTTCTGCTCTTGCCCCTCCTCTCATAATTTTACTCATCCTTGGCCCTTTATCTCCTAGCATAAAGTTGCTCCCCTTCAGGTTTGTTGTTTTGCAAACTGCATGATGGCTTCACTGTTCCTACTCAATACATACTATAAAATGGTTGGTGTTTGGAAGAGCATGCAGCTGTAGTAGCCATCCCAGACACTGAAGCATGATACAGTTCCTGAGCCAATCAGATTTTGTTAACCCACCCAACTTATATCAGCATGGAATATAAATGTTAAATGATGATGATGTTAATAATGACATAAATGTGTGTTTGTGTGTAAATGTGTGTGTGTTTGTGTGTAAAAGTGTATGTGGGTATTGCATGTTTATGTCTCCTTACTTTGGCATTTGTATGACTGTTATAAACGAGTGTTACTGTCATGCAAGCAATGTCATTTCATTTTCAGTATTCTATGACAACATAGCTCGCCATAGGAAAAAAAGTTACCTTGCTTCAAAGCAGGTGAGGGTTGGTAACAGGAAGTGCGTCAAGCTGTAGAAAATCTACCTTAATAAACTCTGTCCAATTCATGCAAGCATGGAAAAGTAAACACTAAATGACGATGATGATGATGATATAATTTTCCTTTCCAACACTGATTAATTATTAGGTGAAATATTTTTTGTGAATGACAGACTGAGAGGAGGAGGAGGGTGCATCAGTTTTTTGTGGTCATCATCATCATCAGCGTTTAACGTCCGCTTTCCATGCTAGCATGGGTTGGACGATTTGACTGAGGACTGGTGAACCAGATGGCTACACCAGGCTCCAATCTGATTTGGCAGAGTTTCTACAGCTGGATGCCCTTCCTAACGCCAACCACTCCGAGAGTGTAGTAGGTGCTTTTATGTGCCACTGGCACGAAGGCGAGTCACACGGTACTGGCAATGGCCACGCTCAAAATGGTGTACTTTACGTGCCACCTGCACAGGAGCCAGTCCAGCGGCACTGGCAACGATCTCGCTCGAATGTCTTACACGTGCCACCGGCACAAGTGCCAGGAAGGCGACGCTGGGCACAGGTGCCATCACGATTTCGCTTTCGCTTGCCTCAACAGGTCTTCGCAAGCCGAGTTTCATGTCCAATGAAGGAGATAACATTGACATGCCTGAATCAGATGATCTTTCTCAATTTTGGACATAGTGCTGATTATGGCAGACTTGAAAGTTTGTATGATGTAATGGGGTTGTTGATTGACCTTTCTCTCAAATGTGCCCCAGTGGATTGAGGTCTGGTGAGCTGGGAGAACATGATCATGGAGATTGGTACATATCCACACTTGGGTTGTTCTAGCCTTATGAGATGGCAGGGTCTTGTTAGAAGATGTACAGCCCTTTGTTGCGTACTTTGTCTATCCAGGGCATCACAACTTTCTCCAATACTTCTCTGTAAACAGTGGCATTGATTGTTAAGCTCTGTGACAAAAGTGAGGAGGCATGACATTTCCCTTGTTACTGACGACTTCCAGAACCATTGAAGTTGCTGAGAACTTAGTATGTATGACAGTTGGAATCTCATTTGTGTCTCTGCATAACCATCTGTCATTCCTTAAGGTTTACATTTTGGTTCTGATCAGTTTTTTTTTCATTGGAGAAAAGCCAAAGCATTCTAGCCTTTTAGTGTTTTAACTTGTTTAGGAAACACCTTGCATGGATTGAATGATTTTTTTCTCTTGACATAAACTGGCCCCTCTGTATCACTTATGGCTTGTACTTGATGTCCTTGTGCACAACTCATTTGATGGTACATTCTGAAACCTTGAGATCTTTTGCAATGGCTCCGATTGACCTTACGGGGATTTTATCAATTATTTCTTGGGACTTTTTGTATGAAGTTCAGTGTTCTGATGGTATTAGGACCCTGTATGTGCATTTTGTGTTTAGCAGCTTCCATCTCCTTTTGAACTTTGCTAATGAAGGATTGTGTAACTTTCAGGAAGCTAGCTATCTCTGTAACACTATGCTACAGTGATTACAGTGTGCTTTTTCACTTGCTGAGTCAACCTGATGTCTGACATTATTTATCTGAAAAGTATGGTAAAAAAAATAAGTTAGAAGGAAGTTAGAGTTCTTGAAACTGACACACCCTGTAAACTTGCTTGTTTATTTTTTATTTTAATTTTATTTTTTTTGTTTTCAGGAGATAAATCTGAACTGTTCCGTAACTTTGTACATGCCATATTCTATGTTGGCAAAGGTACACGTGATCGTCCTTACAGTCACTTGTATGATGCTATGAAACGTCTCAACAGCAAGGAAACTAAGGTAAGCTACTCTCTCTCCTTCCTATAGCATTGCTTTCTTATATTGGAACTAAGCAGGAGAAGAAGGGAAATGAAATGTTGCTGTGTCTGCCCATGTCTTGGTAGTATATTCAGCTGAATCAATGACCCCATATTGCTGCTAATTTATTGACTACACAGAATATAGCCAACCTCAGTTGAGATTTGAAATTAGAGTTGGGAGAGCCAGAACTAAATACTGTAGAGTACCTCAGTTCATTGTTCTACTTTTCTTTGCTGTCTTTGACATCTCTTGACTTCCTCTAATAAAATATAATGAAATAATAATTTCAAGCAACAGAAATGGAGGGATTTGTTTGATTTCCTTTATCACACTGAACCACACTTGCAATTATAATTTCATGTATCTCATCCGTTCATCCAATCCTTTTCAGCAGAAGGAACAGCATTTACACATCTGCTGTGGAGGATGGGTCTTCTTGAGTGCAGCAAGATGCCTCCATACATAATTATTACCTCCGCCAAGGAAGGAGGTTATGTTTTCATCGGAGTTGGTTTGTCCGTCTGTCCATAAAATAACTCAAAAAGTTGTGAACGGTATTTGATGAAAGTTGGTAATGACACAAGGAACAGCTGATGAAATTTTGGTAGTGATCCGGGAATTTTTATGGATTCTTGAAGGATTTTTCATTTGTTACATTTACTTTACATGAAGTATTACAATGGTACATTCTTTGATTATCTCCCCTGAAAACACGTTCATCGTTTCCACATAACCTATGGTGGCGTTGCTGTTTCCAAAGTTTATTTTCGTTTCTCTATTAGTAATTTTACTTGCGTATCTATCTTAAAATGAGTTGCTTGGCGGAGGTCTGCGGAGGATGACATGACAAGCCTTGACTATTGGGATCGACTCAAAAAGCTCAGGCTTTTCTCCTTCCACCGCTGCTGTGAGCTCTATATCATCTGTATGATGTGGAAAATATTCCATCGACATTACCCATCTTTAAATTTCGTCCGAGGCTTGGCCCCCCAAGCCATCCATCCACTACAGAAATTTTCGTGTCGTATCACAACACTGTGACAGAACTATTTCACCTCAATTGGCCCTGCTCTCTTCAACATCATGCCAAACACACATAAAGGAGGAAAGTGACTTCACAGCATTCAAACGATCCCTAGATGATTATCCCCAACAGATAAACCACCCACACCCAGATATGTCTCTGAAAACAATAACCCTCTGCTTGAATGGGCTACGGTTCCCCAGAGCTGACTGTGTATCTTTTCCAGGTGGTGCTATTAAATTAGACATGGCCTGAGTCAACTTCAGCTGAAACCTTTTAATCAAAGCACGACAACGTGGGAAGACGCTGATATCTTAACATTTCTGATGGTCTTAAGTGTAAAAAAAATTATTAGAGATTTATATAGAACTACATTCAGCGTATGTCTAAGCTATTGTGTTTAGACCTGGTTTCTATCCTCAAACTGTTCAGTTTTGTAGATGCAATTTTTTTTTTTATAAAGCACTCCAAAATTAGAAAAATCAAAAATCTGCAACAATCTCGGTACCATGAGTATCGGATAATGGATTTTCAACAGTGTAAAGAAACTGATTGTGGTGATCATAGTTTTGACGGTGATTGTGGTGAAAGCAGAGACAGTGTTGATGATGACGATGATCGAGATAAGTATGGGAGGAGGTTATGTTTTTGCTGGTGTTGGTTTGGGAAATTGGTTGATTTTCAGCATGCGTGTAAAAGGGTGGAAATGACATGCTTGGGAGAGGTCTGCACTCTCCAAGTGTTTTTCTAGTTGAATTAGGTTTTCCCCTCCCATCTCAAAAGATTTGGTTTTTACCACATTTTTGTTCAGAACTGGAGTACTTGTTACATTAAGATGAAATGTTTTATGTTTAGTTCTATTTTTGTTTTTTTTTTCAGAATGATGAAAAGTTATCACACATTATTGACATTTGGAATGATGAACGAGGAGTGATATCCCTCCATTGTTTTCAAGGAGTTACTTCTGAGGAAGCACACTCTAGAGAAGCTTGCATTTTAGATGTTATTGGTAATGCTAAACACCATTATTTATATATTTATTTATATTTTCTTTTCTGATCTGAACAGATCAAGAATGCTGCATAATTGCTGGGTAGAATAGTACAATTCTAACTAATTTATTTGAAATAGAAGAGGGTTTAGGGAGCAAGGGTTGTGCTAGATTGATGCTGACTGGGTCACCTTGGCAGTTATTTGAAATTCTTATGAGATTGGAAACTAGGATGGTTGGAGTAAGACAGCAGATGAATTATGATTGGATATTCTGTGTGTATGTTAAAGATATGGGAAGCTGCCTGGTGCAGATAGTAGCACAAGTCATGAAACAAGAATGATGATGTAAGTAGAAGTGAGCTGAAATAGATTGAAGTGCATGGTGGAAGAGTGAACCATAAGCCTTTAGAATTTAAACTGGCTGTATTTGGCTCAAATAGTCTACCTGTTTAGGTTCAAACTGGCCAGCTCCAGCCTCTCACACCAACCTTACAATGTCATTTTAAAAATAAACAAACTTCAAAACAACTTCAAAATCTTAAAGATAATACAGATTAATTTTTAAAAATATGGATAACATTTGATAAATTAACTTGAATACCAAAAAGTTAACACAGAACCACTCTTAGGAAAGAAACTGGAATACAGTGTAGCCTGATGAGCAAAAATGGGTTTCAAACAGAGGAGGAGAAATTTAAACTTCAGAATGGCAATAATGAACATCTTGTATGTTAGAAGGTTGGGACTAATGTCTGAATCCCTAGAGATGTTTACATATAGGAGGGATGATTATTTAGTAGTTAGAATTTCATTCTTTGTTTGGTGTGCTTTTATGAAAATGAAAAGTGAGTGCTTGGTGGAGGGAGAGAAGAAAAATTAAGTATCATGGGTTATATAGTTAACCTCTATGCCAACTTCCATCAGTAAACTATTTAGAAGTTAGTGGTTCTTTGCTCACTACTAGAGAACCTGTGTTTGCTGAAGAAGGGCACCATCAAGCTTCTGTATTATTTGATGTGTGTTGATGTTGAGAAAAATTTTTTTTCTCTAATATTCCTTAAGAATCAGTGACAATACACAAAGGAAAAAATCAAATAGAATACAGTGTCAAGATTTTCCCTCAATTTAGGTATCTGGTCTAAAAGCTTGTAACAGAGGGAACTTTGTAATGATATACAAAAGTTAAGAGTTGATGTGTATGTGTGTGCATACAGATATGCATGTGGGTATCCAAATTAACAGAATGCATTATGTTTATTGTAGCATAGGCACTCAAAAGGTTGTCTTGCTGTACTTTCTTACTGTTGAGCAGCCAAATTCTATGAGAAAGTGAGCTGACGGTAAAAAGGAAAAAAAAAAGCCAGGATAAAAAGGGGTTAGATTTGAAAGTGGTGCAATCTTGAAAATGTTTAGATCTAATTCTGTTGTTTTCCTCTAATTTTTAAAACTATTAAGTTTGTTGGAGTGTTTCTTATTAAATTAATATTTAAACTGGCCATATCCAGCCCAAAATATTCTACCTGTCTTACATTCAAACTGACCGCATTCAGCCTCTCACACCTATACTACAGTGCTATTCTAAAACTAAACAATCACATTGTTGAAATCTTGAAGCTACATGATAATGCACGATAAATTCAAAACAATGTGAATAAATAAGCATTGCATATTACAGTAATCTGAATGCTAAAGGTTAATGGTGTCTTTCTTTCAGACATTCTAACAAAATATTTTTTTGGTTTGTTTAGATTTCACTTACACCAGTTAATTTTATTTCACTATAACTCCCACCATCACTTACTACCACTTCATTGATGTTGCAGCCACTCCTCTAATGCTATCACTACTTCTACCATTCTTACTGTCACGGCTATTTGTATTATACCACTATCATTACCAAACGCTCCTGCTATTTCTCTGTTATTTCTATTCACATAATTCCACTATTATTACCAGTCACTATACTTCTATCATTATTAGTAAATCATTTCCCCCTCTATCTTTTCTAAATTATTAAGTTAGCAATTTTTTTTCTTTTGACTTTCTTCTGCAGGTCTTGCTAATTTAACAAACAAGATGCGTGGAACTTGCTATGGTCTCACAGCAAAATGGTCTGCATCCCAAAAACGGAAGATGGGAACATATTGGCTTTATAAGGCTTTTCAAATTTTTCTGGCTGAAGGAGAGCGTCAAATCTTTCCTATTGATCTCGACTATAAAAGTTGATCGCTGTATTCTTGATCCACTGTATGCTATAACTCTTCAACACATCTTTTCATATTCTGCATTCAATGATTGCCATCCATGCATATTTCTCTTACAGCACCCGGTCTGCCACATACATTTTGTTCTCTTGCCATTATCAACAATGTCATGTACCTAACTTTCAAAATTTTTAATAAGCAGTCAATTCATTATACCTGTGCATATATATATATATATATATATATATATATATATATATATATATATATATATATATATATATATATATATATACGCACACACACACTCACACACACACACACACATATATATATATACACACATATACGTGTATATTATATATGCATACATATGTGTGTGTGTACATATATATATATATATATATATATATTTAATATATATTTTTCAATAATTTATTTTTGGTGACTAAAAATGAAAATACTTTGTACAAAATTTTTGTTGAATAAAATTGTGGATATTTTTACTGACTTCCTGGATGGAGAATGAAGGATGTTGTTTTCTCTCAAATTCATCCACTATGCATATTTTTTATATCATATCAATTTCTATTAGTTTCTATTCTTAAATGAAATTTTCTGTGTGCCTATTTACAGATTTTTATTATGTTTTAAAGGGATGAAGCAGGGAGGGTAAAACCATTCCTTTTGTATTTCAAAATTAAATATTAAATTTTTTTTCATATCAAAAATATGAAAATGTTGATAATGCAAAGCATTAAACCCATCATTTCAGAAATTTAAGTATTAATAACTCTAGCTATTTCTCTATTATGTAGCTCAAGTTGTTTGTACCATAATTATATATACATGTAGCAAACCACATCATATACTACAAACACATAATTGCTATCCATTTTGATTAAGTTTTGTTTTATTACTGTTTCAACCATAAGCATTCAATTCGCAACGCTTTTCCCTAGTTACATATTACACTTTAATAGCATTGTTGATATTAAAACTGATTTTGTTTAGAGCTGGTAGAATCGTTAGCACACCGGGCAAAATGTTTAGCAGTATTTCGTCCATCTTTACATTCTGAGTTCAAATTTTGTTGAGGTCCACTTTGCCTTTCAGGGTTGATCAGGGTGGATTCAGCTGAACACTGGGATCAATGTAATCGACTTACTTTTTTTGAAACTGCTGGCCTTGTGGCAAAATTTGAATTCAATATTAAAAATAGTTTTTTCTCTAATGATAGGCATATTTTAGAATATTTTGGTTATCTCATACCTTGGAGAATTTATTAATTTGAAGGGTTTAAAAAAAAAATTTTTTTTATAAATGTTTTTTAGCAGAATTGTTAGCACATTGGGCAAAATGCTTGACAGTATTTTGTCCATCTTCATGTTCTGAGTTCAAATTCCTCTGAGGTCGACTTTGCCTTTCATCTTTTCGGAGTCGATGAATTAAGTACCAGTGAAACACTGGGTTGATGTATTCGACTAGTCCCCTTCCCACAAAATTTCAGGCCTTGTGCCTATTGTAGAAAGGATTATTATTATTATTATTATTACACACACACACACAGAGTTCCTGTCTAATAAGATATTGGTCAGCATGGGGCTATTGCAGAAGATGCTCATGGTGTTGTTCAGTGGGAAAGAACCGAAAACCACATGGTTGTAAAGCAAACTGAACTACACATCCATAACTGCGCATGGCAATCATTTAAAATAAGCAGAGTTACATACCTTGCATCAAACTGGCTGTTATAAAGTTTGAATTTATGATTTTTAGTTATGAGGTTAGTAATGTTATGGGGTTAACAATAGATTGTATCTTTGGTTTATTGGGTTGTGAACTTAATCTGTTACTGAGATCTTAACAGAGCAATTTATATGGAGTTACTTTATATTAAGAAGTGGAACGTACAATTTCCTGTAATCCAGGCTGTCTCATGATCCCAGCAGACAAAATAGAAAAGATGTTATGGCAAGGGAGATGTGCTGGAACAACTGCTCTGACTCACTGGGCTCGCACTTGTAGATAGCCATCTCTGCCCTGAGCAGTGGGTAGAGACCGAAAACATCAGAAGTCTCCACAGCCACAATATTGAGGTAGATACATTAGTGTTGATTAAAATGTTTTGCCAAATGTAATTTGCGTTTTATTCGTGAATTAAATATTAGTTAAGTACTATTGCTGATCTATTCACTTTTACACTGCCCCAAACTTGTTGTCTCATGCTTAGAAATTATGTACATACATGCAAGAGTGTAGGCTTCTTCCTGGAGTTGTGGGACAATGCATTAGCTAAATAACATTGCTGGTTTCATTTTGCCTGACATCACCCACCAAAGACAGGACTGGTTTTACATTTACTTCACAGTTAAATAGTTACAGCAGCAAAGGCAACCAACTGCAAAATACAAACATTCTAAAAGAAAAAAGAACTATCCCATTCTTACAAATATGAAAAAAAAAATGGTGCAGGTATGGCTATATGGTAAGAAGCATGCTTTGCAAACTGCATATTCTGGGTTCAGTCCTACTGTGTAGTACTTTTGCAAGTGTTTTCTACTATAGCTTTGGTAGTGGATTTAGTGGATGCAAACTGAAAGAATCCTCTGTGTGTGTATGTTTGTCTTTGTGTCTGTGTTTCTTTCCTCCACCACAGCTTGGTGTGTTTACATCCCCATAACTTAGCAGTTTGGCAAAAGAGATTGATAGAATAAGTATCACACTTAGAAAAATAAGTGCTGGGGTCAATTCATTCAACTAAAAGAAATTCTTCAAGCTGGTGCCCCAGCATAGCACAGTCTAATGACTGAAACAAGTAAATAATTCAAGACAAAAATGAACAAAAATAAAAATATTGCCTACACATATTTTCACAAAAATAACACTTCCCCAATTTAATTTTAAGTTTCTATTATAGACCTTTAAAAATACTTACATATGATCTATTTTCTTAATTCCTCATTGCAGTTCTTCATTGCTTTAGTATCATATCCTACTTTAAAGGCAACTATTCAGATCTGAAGTAACTGAAATTCATAAGTAACTGAAATTCATATTGAAACTTGATTCTTCAATATTTTTTACATAGGCATAGGAGTGGCTGTGTGGTAAGTAGCTTGCTTACGAACCACATGGTTCTGGGTTCAGTCCCGCTGCATGGTACCTTGGGTGGGTGTCTTCTACTATAGCCTCAGGCCAACCAAAGCCTTGTGAGTGGATTTGGTAGATGGAAACTGAAAGAAGCCTGTCGTGTATATATATATATATATATATATATATATATGTGTGTGTGTGTATGTGTTTGTCCCCCCCAACATCACTTGACAACTGATGCTGGTGTGTTTATATCCCTGTAACTTAGCGGTTCGGCAAAAGCGACTGGTAGAATAAGTACTAGGCTTACAAAGAATAAGTCCTGGGGTCGATTTGCTTGACTAAAGGCGGTGCTCCAGCATGGCCACATTCAAATGACTGAAACAAGTAAAAGAGTATTTCATTATTTTCTTTTATTTGTTCTCCCTCCTATGTAGAGAAATCCCTTTTTATGCATACACATTCTTTTATATATTGTTACACACACACACATTTGAGTTGGCATACCTCGTAAGTCACTGGTTTTCTTTCTTGGTTGGTTGTTTTGTCATTTTTAACTATCAGAAAACTTAGCAACAATATGTGTTAGCTTATACACTGAGTAGACCAATTATTTAATGTATCTATTTCTCTCCCTCTCTCTCACTCTTTCTATATATATATATAGCAAATAAAAAAGTGGAGAGGATACAAAATTGACCGACACCAGCTGGTAAACATTCCAGTATGTCTATTCCAATGTATTAGATGAATACATACACATGTATTAGTGGTACAGATTATCAAATAGAAAGAGTTGGTAATTGCAAAAACAAGGGTATGGAAGCATATAATCATATAGGAACAGGTGATTAATTGAGTAAATTGCCAGTAAAACCGAATGGGTGTGTAGGTGCTAGTTCCTTACGGCCGTTTCTGCTAAGAGGCAACAAAATCTTCCAGGTTATCTCCACTTTCTTATTTGCTGTATAAATCAAGGGCAAACCATTTTTGTACCCTGTCCATATATAACACTCAATTGCAAGATTGCCACGCAATAACTAGCACTTGGGTATGAATAATTGGGTACACTACCAGCAGTATATTAGATAGGTGTTATCCCTTAGTTGGTTTCTGAACCTCTAAATCACACAGAAATATATACATACACATACACATCTATGTGTGTATATGTATATACATATATATATATGTGTGTGTGTGTCTATATATATGTATATGTACATATGTGCATGTGTGTATATACATATGTACATATATGTATATATGTACATGTGTGTATATATATATGTACATATGTGTATATGTTTGTATATATGTACATGTGTGTATATGTATATATATATATATGTAGGTGTATGTATATGTACATGTGTGTATATGTATGTATTTATATATGTACATGTGAGTATAGGTATGTATTTATATATGTACATATGTGTATATATATATGCACATGTGTATATATATGTATGTATATGCACTTATGTGTATATATATATATATATATGTATATGCACATGTGTGTATGTATATATATATGTACATGTGTATATGTATGTATATATATATATGTACATGTGTATATGTATGTGTACATATGTGTGTGTATATGTATATATATATACACACTCACACACACAAATATACATTCTTTATGGTTTCATTTGCTCAGCATTATCCAGATGTTTACACTTGCCTGACATTAATCTCTATACCTGTTCTTTATATTTGCTATGTACATTATTTTAATACTGCTCAATTTCATATACATAATGAAATGATTTATAACATATTTATTAAAATTTGTAATTTTCTATATTTTTAAATTTTTTGGTGGGGTAATTAACAAGGAAAAATTAATGCAACAAAAGAACTAAATATAATTGTAGCAAAAGTAATTCATTTACAAGTCACTTATCTGATCTATTCAAAGTGTTATGTTCAGATAAATGGCATCAGTTTCCCATGAAATTTCACAATGTAAAAATAGAAAATAAATTGTATTCTGATATCTCATTATATTTTTTAAATATTATAAAATGTTTTAAATTCTGTTTGACAGCATTTAAAAAAAAGATTGTTGTAGGGGTGAGGCTTTAACCGTTGAGCATTCACATTATTCTGTCCAAAGTAATGCTTATTTATTATCATTGTTTTGTGTTTAATCATGCATTATTATGTTATAGCTTTGAGATTTTGATAAGGTAACTGGTAATTTTTAGAATGATATTTCAGGGTTGGTGTGAGAGGCCAGATCTAGCCAGTTTGACCATCAAACTTGTAGAATATTTTGATTGGATATGGTTGGTTTAAATACGATAAGTTCAAAGTTTTCTTAAGTTTCTCTCTCTCTCTTTCTCTCTCTCTCTTTATGAAATCAGTTATTTTGTAAAAGCTTGTTTAATTCTTGCATTATACTTAGATTATATTTATTGGTTATAAAAGCAATATAATAGTTGTAGATCTTACTTTACTACTGCTTACACTTTCTATTCAAGGGGTGTTTTTTTAATGGATTTTGTATTTTTGGTTGTAAAATTTTAGTTAGTATTTTTTGTTTCTGTTCATTGATTGGTTAGTTTTTATTGTTTTCAAAGCTATTTGTTTGTTTCATCTTTGTAATGTTAAGGTTATTATTCACATCAGTATCCTCCAGTATTAAAGGATTATGAAATGTTTATGCATATTCACTCACTGTGAACATTGGTTTGTTATGTTACCAAAATTTTTATTTTGCTAAATCATAGATACAGCCTCTATGTGTGTATGATTAATGGTTGTAAAAAATTTATTTATTTTTATACTTTCAGCAATTTTCCTTGTATATATTTCTACAGTTGTGTTGATTTAAGCTCAAATATTGGTTCCTAGTTTTCAGTGTATACTATAGATAACTTCTTGTGTTATTGAATAACTATTCACAATATTCATTGCTGTTCATTTCATGATGACTTTAAATGAACTAATTAGGTTGGCTATATTTGTAGCTGGTATGCATTAAAAACAAAGCAAAAAAAATCTATAAGCTGACTTATGTGAGTAGAAAGCAAGAGTAGATGGACAGTTTAGTACAGAATTTATTCCTGACTTACAACATACTGGCCATATTTGTGATGTTTCACTGATTGTATTATTCAATCTAAGTTAGTAAATAGCAGTTAGGGAACCTCTAATGTTTGTTTATTAAAACTGAAACTAACTTTTAACCATTTGTTTGTATTTGTAGCCAGAGCCTGTTAATTATGTCATCTGTTGTTAAAATACAATATTCACTTCTGTTGCTATTTATAGTTATTTAAAATATATTGTGCCTTATTTTGTTTAAGAATTGGTTTACATCAAAAGACACTTTGGTCATTGTTCATGTTTGATTTGTAGTTGTTTACCTTATTTGAAGATAGTGACTAGTCTTTTTCATTTAAAAAAAACATTTTTTTATTGTTCACCATTAATTGAAAGCCTGGCTACTATTCATATTCAGAGATTTTCATGCAGTTTTGAAATGTTCATGTTATTGATTACCATTCATTATTTGTTCATGTTCATCATTTTTTTTTTTACTGAAGTTCCATAATTATTATGTTTATTAGTTACTTCAGCTAATGTAAGCTTTATTTAGTACAAATGGTTCATGCATTGTCACTTAAGAGTCTTACAAGTTTGAAAATTGAAAGCAAGAATGATCTCAGACATTTTATGTAATAAAAGGGATGAAACATGTATCTATGCCTTCTGTCATTTACTTATATTGATTTAATGTTTTTTTTTTTTTTGTGTGTGTAATATTACTTAAAATGTGTACATGAGAAGGGTTGTATTGAATGTGAAAAAAGAAAAGATCTTTATCTTCACTACCATCACTTCTGAAGAAATTAATGTCTTTCTGACAAAGAGTCTGTGAAAGAAATGTGTGCAGGGGGGTGCTGAAAAGTGCCTGGCTTTGGCTAAAAGAAAATAGAGGAGAATCAGTTAATTATGATTTTATCCAACATATTCCCATCTCAGATTCACCCTTATTGTAGTGGTCCTTCATTTTTTTCTAAGCCCTGTAAAAGAACTTGGAAGGTTGGGCCTCCAACCTGGCCTTTCACAGTGCCCTTAAAGCCAGAAACTTTTCAGCATATATATTACATACATATGTATATATGTGTGTGTGTGTATCTTATACGTAAATGGCAATTTCTGTCGATATGTCTGTTACCATCTTTTGACGAAACTTTGCATACATGTTAAACTAACATCTGGTTCAATTATAGGCAAATTAGATTCAATAAAAATCTATAATGTGCCCCCTAGGTAGGTTGGGCTATTTGATAAAATGAGAAGGGTGTAAAGTGTGTTAGGGTGAGGGAAACTTAAGTTGTAAGAACTTCTGAAGTTTTAATAAGTTTTAATGAATAAAGTCATGTGAAACGGTCGAACAAACCTGTAAATAATTTAAAATGAAAAAAAAACCCTCAACGAAGTTTTTTTGCAAAAAATTGCACAAATTTGTCCCGATCATGAGGCCTATCTGTCGGGGAAGGCCTGACATGGAATAAACAAAAATTTATAGAAGACATTCTATTGTAAAAATTTCCTGGCAATGACGGGCTATTCAGCTAGTATTGGATCATCCCATAACTATTGCAATTATTTCAATTGCATGAACGAAAAGTCGGAGGGGGATGGGATAAACTACCTGCATCAACTTGCTAAAAAAGCAGCTAGTAATTTTACCTTGTTATTCTTAGTGCAAGTTTTGAAGAGTGCATTTCGATTTTAACAGTTATTTTTTTTTGAAAGCTATAATGGAAGTGACAAAGGAGCATATTTGGCATATTTTGCTTTATGAGTTCAATAAAGGCAACAACAGAACGGAAAATTAATTGCATATATGGTGATCAGACGATAAGGGTAAGCCAGTGTCAATGGTGGTTCCAGAAATTCCAAGCCAGAAACTACAGCCTAGACGACAAGCCTCATCTTGGAAGATCTGTAGAGCTTGACGAGGACGTACTACAAATCCTAGTGGAACAAAATCCCATCGTAACTGTTGAGGAACTAGCATTCAACCATTCATTGTCTCCTGCGTGCCACCGGAAAAGTCAGCAAATTGGGTCAATGGGTTTCTCACAAACTTTCCAAGTTTAATCGTGCGCAGAGAGTGAATGTGAGCTCTTCTTTGCTATCACGTATCACAAATGAAGCTGTTTTGGACTGAATAGTGACTGGTGATGAGAAATGGGTTCTCTATAAAAATGTCAAACACCAAAGACAGTGGGTAGGGAAAGGAGAAGCACCGGCACCCCAGGCTAAAGAAGGTCTTCACCTACATAAAGTGTTGTTATCTGTTTGGTGGGATATGAAAGGTTTAGTCCACTTTGAACTTTTAAACCCAAACCACACAATAACAAAGGAGATCTGCTGCAAGTAGCTTGAGCAGCTTAAGCCAGCGCTAAAAGAAAAACAACCATCTTTGGTTTCAAGACCTAAAGTGTTCTTCCATCTGGATAATGCTCAGCCACATACAGCAAGGATGACATTCCAAAGGTTGGAGCAGTTTGAATGGGAAACAATGCCCCACCCACCATATTTGTCGGACATTGCTCCATCTGATTATCATTTATTCCGCAGTCTTCAAAATCATTTGGATAGAAAAAATATGAATTCTGTAGACGGGGTCAGAACAGTTGTGGAGGAATATTTTTTGTCACAGACAAGTGAATTTTGGAGGAGGGGGCCTTGCAAGTCTACCAGATAGATGGGAGAGCAACAACCTTCTCAACACTGATTGGGAACCTTAAAGACAAAAACTTCGACGACAACATCAAATGGAAAATCCTTCCCAAGACAAGTCCTATATTAACATGTCAAAAAGATGCTCAATATTTTTCCTGGAAAAGAACCTCAATGACTGTAAATTCCAGGACTAAGATTTTTTTCTTTATGTACGCATTTAAAAAAATAGCAGAAATTAAAGATAGGCCACTCGACACATAATAAACCTTTCAAATCTGATTTACATAATTTTAATATGTTTGTTGGGTTAATTTTCTCCTCTGTGTTTTTCTCTGTCCTTTTTTATGTGCGCATTCTCATTCAAACGTCAACTGCTTCGAACCTAGTTAATAAATCGTCTTGTTTTTAACAGCTTGAAAATTGGCAAAGTAAATTAATAATTTGATCAGGAAACCCTGGGTAGCTGTATTCCATAAGATTTGTGATTTTTATTATAATATAATTATACATACATATATACATACACACACACACACACACTCACATACATGCATACATACACACATACATCTACCAATTTGTTTATCTATCTCTCTCTCTCTCTCTCTCCACACACACACACACACACACACACACACACACACACACACATGGTAACCTCCTCCTACCGGTGCAGTCTACTTCACTTACTCAGCTAATATCATTGGGAACCATTCTCACATTGAAAGTCAATTGAGTTCATTAATTGTTGGTGGATACATCTGAGTATCAGCCAAATGATTGCATTTATCACCTCAGTGTTCTGGCATAAAAATGCAACATTGAATATATTCTTTTCATAGCTATCTCCTGTTCGTTCTGTCAATTCTAAGAGAGATTTAGTCAATAAGAATAAGTACAAAACTTGATCAAAGAAAATGAATGTTGGCACGGAAATGTGCACAAAACATGATCCCCACTCTAAAAAAAAAAAAAAAAGAAATAAAAATATAAAAAAAACATTGTCATTTGGTTCATCATATCATTTAACATACAGCTTGCATATTTCAAATGTCATTACGTGTAGAATTATATCGACTAAAATGCACTGGTTGAAACAGGTCTTATTTCACAGACAAGTTTTACAAGCAAGCCCCATTAATAGGTGTCTACTGTGGTGGTGGTGGTGGTGAATAGTAGGCACTCTTATCTGTGGCTAGCGACAAAGTATATAGTTTTGTAATTTGGTAAAAGTGACAAGTATTACCTGAAATTGAAACACTTGCAAAAACGTTGATTTATGAGAAATTAATGAAAAAGAAAAAAAAATTACTCCAGTGTCAACTGAATTTATGGAACTATTTAGCTTGTCAAATATATTAATTTCAGGGATGTCAGAGTAACAGTGACAATGACGACAATAATGATTACCATCATAGTCAAAAACAACAATATCACGTCTTCTTTATCATTTGTGAGCGACATTCAATAACTATATTATTGATCTTTTATCGTTTATTTGTTTCAGTCATTGGACTGCGGCCATGCTGGGGCATTGCCTTGACGAGTTTTAGTCAAACAAATGGACTTCAGTACTTATTTTTTTAAAAGATTGATACTTATTCTGTTAGTTTCTTTTACCAAACCGCTAGGTTACAGGGTGATAAACAAACCAATACCAGTTATTAAGCAGTGGGGATAGGGCAAACATAGACATAAAAGACACGCACGCACGTATACATACATGGATACATACATACATACATACATATGTACATACATACATACATGCATACAGTTCAAATTGAGAAAGTAGAACAGGTAAAATCCAGCTTTCATATGTTTCCTAGTTAGCAGATCCTCTGCTGTAATAATGACTCAATGAAGGCTGCTCAGCTAGCTACTCATTAGGCCGAAGGTACCTTAATTGTATGAAGGTTACATTGTCCTTCGGGAATCCCAAGTTAGCTCGCCGAAGATAGATGGATGGACGGACGGGTGTGTGTGTGTGTGTATGTATGTCATTCAGTTTTATTTCAAGATTTCTTGCCAATAGAGAAAGAGCCGGTTTCTAACCTCGATCTAAGTCTCCTTCATTGGAATTTCAACATCAACAACAGGGTGGGTGGGTATGCATGTATGTATGTAAACAACAACCTTCCACAAAGTTTTCGTCTATCCAATCCACTTACAAGGCATTGGATAAAGCGGGGTTATAGTAGAAGACACTTGCCCAAAATGCCATGCAGCAGGATTGAATTCAATTGCAAAGTGAGCTTCTTAACCACTCTGCAATTTCATATATATATATATATATATATATATATATATATAATACAAAGAATATATATAATACAAAGCATATATATGCATGTATACACACATATATGTACATACTTACATCTACATGTGTATATAGATGCATATCAGGGTACAGGACGTTAGAACAATGAACTACAGATCACGGAATGAACACATAGGAAGACAGATAGCCACTTGGAATTAATCCTTCGTCAGCTGCCTCTATTCTAACTAGACGTTTCGAAGATAAGGCAGAAGGTACTCTAGAATAGTCTCTTCCTGTGTAGTGGATCGACCCACTAAACAGAGGATTCCAAGGTGGCAAACACAAACCAAGACAGGAAAAAATGGACAGTGAAAACAACATTAAAAAGCTGTACGGCCAAACGCGAATCTGATGTAGAACGCTAACAGTTCGTCTCGCCTTCATAGTGGCTGGAGTGAAAAGAGAGTTGACCACAGGTCACACGTGAGCAGAGAGGATGGTAGAGGGAGGAAGTGGAACAAGGAGGAAGAGAGAGATGTGTATAGCAGTGAAGTAGAAGCCAAGACAACAGAAGGAAGCAGAGCGAGAGGGGGAGATGGGTAAGAAGAAAGATAGATAGAGGGATAGATAGATAGATAGATAGAGTTGCGTCAGAATAATAAAGTACAAACTTACTTGCAAAAAGGACGCGTGCGTTCGATGATGTAATAATACAAAGAATTTATATGCATGTTTACACACATATATGTACATACTTACATCTACATGTGTATATAGATGCATATCATATATGTATGTATACATGCATATGCTCATATATCATTTGTATTATATATATATATATATATATATATATATATATAAACTGCAATGCTAGTTTTTCAGACCATTACGAAAATTTTTTTTACTCTATATTTTGAATTGTCACACTTTTTCCTTGATTTAAGTACCCATCGACAAAATTTGTTTCTCAATACTGATATATTTCTGATTTATTAAAGTTGTATATATTCTTCGCACTTACTTCCTTATATATTGGATTCAATTTTTGGCACATGGCCGGCAATTTTGGGGAGGGGTAAATAAATTATATCGACCCCAGTAATCAACTGGTACTTATTTTATCGACCCTGAAGGATGAAAGGCAAAATCGACCTTGGCGGAATTTGAATTCAGAACCTAGAAACGGATGAAATGCCACTAAACATTTTGCCTGGCGTACTAACTATTCTGCTAGCTCGCCGCCTCTTGATCATAAATCTCTGGCGTTAGATGGTGCCCAAGATTACCGCCCTGATCCGTCAAATTCAGCTGATGGAATCCTGTGAAATGAAGTGACAGCGGATATCTCTAACTGGTCTTCGAGACAGCTATTTTGTTATTCTATCCGCGATGCATAGATAAAATAAGAAAAGAGGAAAAAATGTCGGTGATGATAAGAGGTAAGTAAGGAAATATTTTGCTAATATTATAATACATCTCGGTTATAATGGCTGTTTTTATACCAATCCAGTATAAAGGGATAAAGAAAAAGGAAAGCATACAAAAGAAACGAGACTAGAGGAAATAATCAGTGAAACGTGGTGTCGGTGGCGAAGAACTAAATCATTAGATTAAGCTAAGTTGATTTTTAGTCTTTATATCGCCAGAAAACAAATGTAACCAGTTCTTTTTCTTTCTTCACCCATTATCAGTAATGTAAATGTAATAGAATATTACGGACAGATAACGGTAACATGGTGTAATCTTGGGAAAGTGTACGAGAGAGAGAAAACGTTAGTGAAAATACGATACTGTATGTGTGTGTGTGTGTGTGTGTATACATACTCTGAGTGTGACTGTATACATGCATCCACACGCGTGCACGCACACATACACACACACGTACGTACATACCTACCTGCATGCATACATACATGCACACATACATTCATATACACACACACACATATATACATACATACATGCATGCATACATACATACATGCATGCATACATACATACATACATACATACATACATACATACATACATACATACATACATACATGAGGAGAGGTATCAAATCAGAGCAGATATAGGTCTTTCCCTAAGGAACCTTGTTAAACTCTATTTATGAAAATAATAAAAAAAAATGAGCCCGTTCACTTTGAAGACAGGGTATCGGTACTTGGCACGAAAGACATAAGCCATAGAACGAATAGATAATATCAAAAACCTGGCATGGAGTACCGATAAGTTGATGACATCCAACTTTCACTGCTACCTCCATGTAATTCAAGAACAAGAGACCCCCAACCAAATATTTGCAGCGTAAAAAGCAGAAAACATTGACATAACAAATGTAGGCTGCGCAAAATCAAAACTGAAGGCATCGACCACATTATCACCAACTGTGCGAGAATGTCTTCCGTGGTGCCAGAATAGTCTGGAACAGTCTGGATAAGAAAAAAAAAACCATTAACAGACTAACTTGACTATATTGAAACCGAAGGGTCAAAAGAATATTGGTGGAGCTTTAAAATTACAACAGTCATGAAGTTAAAACCTAACCAGCCAGATAATATTGTGTGAGAGCACGAGACCGTGTCAAAAGCCGCCGATGTAGAGGCGGCGATATTTGCGAAACTCCCGAGATCTTTCAGTGATGAGACGAAGGGCAAAAATATGGTCGGTGCCACTGCTCTATCTCTCGGAAGACGAAACTCCGCATCTACAACGCATCGACCCTCTCTATTCTCCTCTATGGAGCAGAAATGTGGCCCTTCTCGAAGACCTTGGCAAAGAGGATTGACGGTTTGGATAGCAGAACCTTGAGATAGCAGAACCATGAGAACCATCGAAAACATCAGGTGGTACCATCACGTTTCCAACAAAGAAATGTGTGTACGCGCGCATCAGCCCGTAGCCTCCCACCTCATAGCTACCCGTCGCATGCATTGGTACGGACATGTCCTCCGTCTCTTGCTAGATCATCCTACCAGGGCGTTACTCACATTCGACGTAGTAGCTACGAGCTGGAAGAGGCTTCATAGCAGGCCAAGCACCAAATGGTTGGACGTGATTGGGGAAGATCTCCAGAGGCTTAACGTCACCTTGGATGATGCGGATGGGTGGCACGGAACCGCCAGCAATGGAGAGCACTGGTGGACTCAGTCGGCTCTACACATGATGACGTCTCTGGGACCACTAACCTGGGATGACCCTCACCAAGCAAGAGCAAGAAGCAAGCAAATAAATAAATAAATTATGCTCTCTTTGGAAATCAGCTGCTCTCAGAACACCAACGTGGTGAGAAATATACTGGAGAAAGACTTCGATGGACTTGTAGTGGCGCGAAATTATGGCCGCCATTAAGGAAGTGTAATCTACGCATGCGCAAGGGACTTACCTTTCCCGGAAGCCCCTCGAATGCGCATGCGTAGTAAACTAGTACTTAAAGCGCTTCGCGCGTTTTCTAAGCCTCTTTAGCACGATGTCTTCGATGCGACAACTTGCTCCGCTGGGATGCCTCAACGAAGCTCTTAATCTCCAGATGCTGATTACAAGTTAACCAGAGGCGACCAGGCTGAATGATACAGGTTTTGTAAAGCCAAGCATCACCAAAATAAAACTTATTTTATTATGTTGTTAATTGTTCACACCTGCCTTTGTTCTACTGTTTCCTAATATATGTTTTTGTTGAAAGGTGATAAAGAGAGACTAATGTCTCAATGTTGCTATCAACCTTTTACAGACTTATTGACGAGGAGTTTGAAAATCCAGCACCCAATACACTATTACTATTACTCGTAGCAGTAGCAGTAGTAGTAGTAGTAGTAGTAGTAGTAGTAGTAGTAGTAGTAGTAATAGTAGTAGTAGTAGTAGTAGTAGTAGTAGTAGTAGTAGTAGTAGTAGTAGTAGCAACAACAGCAACAGCAGTAGCAGCAGTAATTGTTATATTAACTATATTAACTATAGCTACAGAAAAAAAATTGTGATAATGTTCCGAACAATTTTAATATTTCCGTTAATAATAATGGGGCTATCAATAATCTAGAGCTGCATTTGTATCGTTAATTAATATGAATATTAATTTCAAATTTTGGCACAAGGCTAGCAGGTTTGGAAGAGGAGCTGACTCAATCAAATCAACCCCAGAGTTCAACATGTACTTATTTTATCGGCCCTGAAAGGATGAATGAAAGACAAAGTCAACCACGGCAGAATTTGATCTCAAAACGTAAAAACGATCAAAATGTTGCTAAGCATAATGCCCGGGATGCTAACGAATCTGCCAGGTCGCCGCCTTAAGAATAATATTGATATTGATTTCAAATTTTGGCACAAGGCCAGCAATTTTGGGGAGGGGGGTAAGTTGATTGCATCGATTCCAGTACTCAACTGGTACTTATTTTATCGACTCCAAAAGGATGAAAGGTTAAGTCGACCTAGGCGGAATTTGAACTCAGAATCTGAAGACAGACGAAATGCTGCTAAGCAAGAATAATATTAATAGTAGTTTAGTGGCGAGCTTGGCAGAATCGTTAGCACGCCGAGCAAAATGCTTAGTATTTCGTTCCGCTTAACGTTCTGAGTTTAAATTCCGCCGAGGCCTACTTTGCCTTTCACCCTTTCGGTGTCGATAAAATAAGTACCAGTTGAGTACTGAGGTCGTTGTAATTGACTTACCTCCTTCCTCCGAACTTGGCCTTGTGCCAAAATTTGAAATCAACATTAATAGTTGTTTAACACATGATATGATTGAAGTCAACTGTAGAGTACTGTAGTGGCGCCTAATATCAGTCGCCATTCTGGAGAGTTTATCCACGC
This sequence comes from Octopus bimaculoides, assembly GCF_046866305.1. Classification (NCBI taxonomy): domain Eukaryota; kingdom Metazoa; phylum Mollusca; class Cephalopoda; order Octopoda; family Octopodidae; genus Octopus; species Octopus bimaculoides. The sequence goes on from NC_142942.1 coordinate 33,734,487, forward strand.
ATGCGCAGGGACTAGTCTTCCGGAAGGAATGCAGGAAGAGTCTCATGCGCATGCGTAGTCATCCAATATCCAATCGTTCCCGCGTATTAATACCTCTTTTGCTCGTTGAACTTCGTGGAAGCTAGACGTCACAATAGCAGCTCTCCGACAACTCTACAATGGAGCCACATAGATAACCAGAGAAGAGAAAAATGACTTCTAACCACACAACTTCATTGACGGCGTCTCATCTAACCAAAAGGCGACATGCTACCGAATTCCCTCCTAGTGTGAGCAGAATTCTACTGTAATAAAATATTTGTTGTGCTGTTAGTTTAGAGTCTGCGTTCCGTTTTCTTCCTTAAGAAATTTAATGTACGGAATTGAGATACACCTAATGGTGTATAACCACTTCCCTACAGTACCAAATAGTCGCCATCGCCTTTTGAATAGTCATTGCTTGAGATATAACGTCGTTTATAGATGAACCGTTTATAATACACACCAAAACTCGACAAAACTTATATATCTTGGATCATCCACTGATTTCAAAGGAAGTTATTTACCTCACCTCAGTTGATTTTACTTAATTAAATGCAGATCACCCGCCTCATTTTCAAATTATAGCCACCACCTCAAGAAAATAATGTTTCTTATGACATTATTTGCACTAGCGTAGTTAGAGTGTGTACCGCCCGGGGCGGCCCTTCTGTTTGCCGCACCCGGACCCCACAAAAAACGCATATTACCTACAGTAGACCCAAAAGTGGTACCCCTTTAAAAGTGCCGCCCGGAGTAGACTGCCTCCATCGCCCTCCCTCCCTCCCCTAGCTACGCTAGTGATTATTATTATTAAAACTATATGACTGTATCAAGGTGTCCGCTCCCCATGCGATTTCTGTAGCAAAGAATCTATTTAAATATTACAAGAGAAGTGATCTTCTACTTAACAGACAGCATAATACAATTCTTGCTGCCATTCCTTTAGATTATTTACTTTTTACTATACGTGTACATACTCCAATCATCTTAGATAACTATTTACCTGTACTTTAATATAACCACCCCCTCCTAGCCTTTATCTTTTTCTCTTCCAATATAAATGAAATCATCCAAGCGTAGTTTGATCTTAGCATAGCTTTTACTCTAATGGAACTTCAAGGTTCTTAACCGTATGTTTATAGTTATATAATATATTTACTGCCCCTCCTTATATTTTCCAACCTTATCTTCTCTCCATTTTGTCCATACTCTTTGTCTCTTAACTAATTTTCTACATTATTTTAAAATTTCTCTTCCAACTCTTGCATGTTCTGCACACTCGGATGTTTATAAAGTATATAAGCCACTAGAAGCTTAGGGCTGACATTTGCATAGCAAGGGATCTCTAGTTAGCTTCTTCCCAAATCCTTTCTCCTTTAATAGATTTTCTTTTATCTCTCGTCTCTACTCTATATTCTTCTTGCTTCATGTATGATATATCTGATTTTGTCTCCACATTTTCATCTGAATGGTCTTTTATTCACTTTGATTTTTCTTCCTTCTTCTTTTATCTGTTTTCTCTATCTACTTTCCCTTACTCTCTCTCCCTCATTTTTACTAATACGATTTTGCCTCTTACTTCTGAGCCTTCATCTCAGTGCTGTATTACTTCTCTTTTCCCCTCCTCCGCTGTCTTTTATTGGTGTAGTGCCTTTTTGTATATTGTATGACTACTTGATTTTTCTTTGCATATCTTCCTTCTGATGAAAAGGTACGTTGAAGTATCGCTTGCAGCTTGAATTGATTAACGTTTCATTCTTATGTGTTAATATTAATTGTTGCCATTTCGCTATGTTTTGATGCATCATTATGTACACCTGTTTGCATAATATACATTATTGCAACAACTAGTCACCAAATTTTTGAAACAGCTGTAAAGGACTTTTTCTTCTTAATTATATTTATGTTTATGTAACATCTTTGTAAATGATTTGATGCCGTATATTACTGTTTGCCATTCTTTTATCTTACTATTATTCGCTCGACCCATGCATTTCTTCTTGTCAACTCTTGTTCTACTGCTCTATTTCCCCCATGATTAGGACGCTGGATTTTAAGAATTCGATCTAGTTTGAGTACTAATCTGGTGATTATCTATTCTATGCCTTTATTGGCGTCATCTCTCCCATTGTACATGTATGTATGTGTAGTGAAACCTCTCCCTCGGGCATTCAATCATAAATGATAACGAAGCTGCTAACATCTAGCCTTCGGCTGCCTTGGACCCTTCTGTCCACCATCCTGATTGGTTCTTATTTGCGCGGCAATTGTCCTCATGTTCTGCTTGCTAATGGTGCATTACGTCCAATCGTGGCCTTCAGATAAGGTCACGTGAGAGAGAGTTTTTCTGGGTTTCTGGTGAGCCCTATTTCAGCTATAAATAAGAACCAATTAGGATGGTGGACAGAAGGGTCCAAGGCAGCCGAAGGCTAGATGTTAGCAGCTTCGTTATCATTTGTGATTGAATGCCCGAGAGGTATGTATGTATGTATACACGCACACAAACACACGCGCGCGCACATTTTAAACATGTGCGTGTTTGTGTTTGTGGAGAGAAAGACGCAGAGGTCCCAATTAGACTCGTGGATAAGAAGATGCGCTGAGTAAAAACAACAGTATTTTATAGCGTTTCGTATGACAAAACAGGACTTTAAGTTCTCGTCAATTGTGTATAGCTTCAGTTATTAACAGCAATGTATCGTAGCTCTTTACGGTATCTATTTAATACTTAGAGACTTCCTCATTGGGAATATTTGCTAGAAATACGCCACAAAACTAGCAGATCAAGTTCTTATCAACTCAGCCATCTTCAGCTTACATTAACGACATCGTAAGCACCTACCTAAAGAAAAATCAGAACAAAAGAGAAAAACACACATAACAAAACTACAGCAATAAAAAATAGTGATTAATTCGTTTTCTACATTTTTGTAGTTGTTCTGCAACTGCCGCGAGGTAAACAATATATCATGCTAAGAATTTCACTGCTTCTATTATTTTCATCTATCAGAAGAGTAAAAAAAGTCACCAAATAAATCGTTAACATCCACTAGTAAAATGAATTATAGCTGGGGGGTGTTTGAAGTTAACGTCATCGTTGTGTCAGTTACTTCACATCAAAGTTTTAGTTGTCATTTAGACTAACAAATTGTCTGGGTGGGTTATTTTTACGATTTTCCCGTCTTTTATATCTATATATTTACAGGAGAGAGATAAAATTATAACAAATCTGTTGTGGAATTCAGTCCAGTCCAGAAATTTCGCTTAGCGACACAGACGACATCCAGAAGAATTAAATATAAGCAGTTATTTCCACCACACTTTAACACGAACGTTTCGAAGGAAGGTGCTTTAAGAGAAGATAAACCATGTACATATATTTGCGAATTAGTCTTCATATTTTCCTCGTGTATATCATAATGATTAAAACCAGTACACTGAGAGTATGTCGGATATGTCAACAGAATTCCACTTGTTACCCACCAAAATGTGTCTGTTGTAAAGATTCTCTACCTACGAATGGAGAAAATATAAAAGATTTCCCACAAATTGTTTATTTCACATTTGACGACGCTGTAACTCTTCAAACAACGAAAATGTACAAGAAGTTGTTTTCGGCCGAGAGGAAGAATCCGAATGGATGTCGAATCAAGTTCACTCTATTTGTTTCTCACAATTACACGGACTATCACCTCGTGAATGAATTTTATAAACAAGGAATGGAAATAGCTTCTCATAGTGTAAACCACAGAAGTGATATAAATCTTGTTCAAGTTAGAAAGGAAATACTTGGACAAAAAGACAACTTAGTGCGTTTCGGAAATGTTCCTAAAGAGGAGATTATCGGGTGGAGAAGTCCTTTCCTTAAACCTTTCGGAGACAAACAGGTTGAAATTCTCAAAGAAGGTGGATATATTTATGATGCAACTCTAACTTATTCTAAAAGACACAGAAAAGCAATATATCCTTTCACGCTGGATTATGGCTGGCCATTTCGTTGTCAAATCCCAAACTGTCCTGAGATGCAACATCCTGGCTTTTGGGAGGTACCTGTTGTGTCTGTGACAGATAAAAACACACTGTATGACTGTGTATACACTGATGGTTGTACTTTTCCACCGACAACCTATGAAGAAGCTTATAGATATTTATGGAACAATTTTTTGGACTATTACAATGGAAATAGGGCTCCAATGGGTGTACATATGCATGCAGCTTGGTTTTTCTATAATTACCCCGATGATCCATACCGTTTGAAAGCAATGGACCGATTTATTCGAGAACTTTTGAAAAAACCAGATGTTCACATCATCACGATCAAGCAAATGTTGGAATGGGTTAAAAATCCTGTTAAAAACTCTGAGATTAATTCATTGAAATCTTGGCAATGCGATTCTTCAAATGATTTTATCAAAAATTTCTTGCAGCAGTACAAATATAATGATATTCACAAAAATGAGAGCCTATTACAAAACCAATTCAAACCATATTTGAAGGAGAAATATACTGCGAAGGAAAATCGATTATATAATATATCAATATTAGAAGACAGTGATAATATCGCAAGTGGTTCAAATTCCGACAACTTATGGATGTCTCAAAACAAACTAACAGATTATAAAGAAAGAAGAGCAAAAGAAGAAATAAAGTCTCTTAACACCGGGGCAGAATCAAGAAAGAAACCAATGCCAGTAACTGAACATGTTAAGACGAAGACCCGTGAGTGGGTAGCTAGAAATTTTAACTTAACTGATGGCTGGAATCAGAATGATCAATCTCAATTTTCCAGCTACATCAAAGAATCAGTACACAAAGAACACTTAAAACAGATGAATACCAAGGTCTCCCAGCAAAATGGCAAGGAAAACAAGAAGAAGAAAATATATAATCAGAAACAACTAACAAAAAACGTTGACCATTCTAGAATATTTTCTGGAAGTTATTTCCCAAGATATCATATTAATCAGCCAAAAGATTTCCGAGAAAAACTAGATGTGTACAAGAATGGAACAGTCGTATCAATGGATAAATCAGAAATTTTCTTTAAAACTCCCCAAAATAAAACGCTAACAAGACATTTGCAAGGACGAACGTCTCAGAACATCCTAATGAGATACACTAACACTAAAAGAAACCGTTTAAACATCTTAACAGTTAACCAATCATCTAGCTTGGGTTCTTTAATGACTAGTAGAAGTATTAATAACAACAGCAGTGGAAACAACAATATCGATATCAACTCACCATATATAAGAAGGAATACAAGCTTTGCTTTAGACAAACAGGTACTAAAAGCACTTCACCAAGCTGATGATGTATGGAAAACATCAGTTATTGCTAACGAAACTAGCCAACCATTTAAAAGTAACTTCCAGGCTAGAGCTGGTGTTGGAAATCAGGAATTTAGCTCTAGATATTCAAAGAGAATATCCATTAAAAGCAAGAATGTGAAGAACAATACGTTTAAGACATGTCAGCAGGGAAAGAATTGTTTATTGCCTTATTGTCGTTGCATGAATGCTAATGTAGGTATAGCTAAGATGGACGATATTCCTCAATTTGTGTATTTCACTTTCAACGGACCTATTACTAATCAATTCTTTTACAGTATGATCTCTTTGTTTAATCTATCGCATCTAAACCTCAGATGTCCCATAAAAGCTACTTACTTTGTTTCGGATGAAGGCACTAGTTATGACCTCGTCAGAAAATTATATGAAGCTGATATGGATATTGCCCTTCAGGGGAATAGTACTTCGTTCTACTCAAACAAAAGTATGTTAGCTTTAGATATTCAAAGCCAAAAGTTTAAAATGACTCATGGTGCTGGTATCCCAGCTATTAATATAACTGGTTGGCGTTCTCCAAGTATGTTTCCTTTGGGCGATGATCAAATGAAGATTTTGCAAAAAGAGCATTTTATTTACGATTCGACGTTGATTTACAAACAAGGTTGTTATAGGTGGCCTTTCACTCTTGATTTTGGGTGGGGAAGAACTTGTCCCATTGGAAAATGTCCAACTGGCAATTTTTACGGATTTTGGGAAGTTCCAGTAATACCACTATTAGACAAATATAATTACACTTGCGTCTATGCCGACGGCTGTTTATTTAATCCAACTACTGCAAAAGATACTTTGGATTTTCTTCTGAAAAATTTAGCAGTTCATTACCAAGAGAAAATTCCCTATGGAGTCCAACTGCGACACGACTGGTTCAATCCCTCACAGAGGCACAACTTGGAAGGTTTGAAAAACTTTATCTCTAAATTGGTTAACATGTCTGATGTTTATATTGTCAGTATTGCAGAACTTATCCAGTGGATTAAGCAACCAAAAACTTTGCAACTAATGAAAGAAAAAACGTGTTGAAAAACTGCTTAAAAAAACTTCTATAAATGGATATATATTTTTGGCATTAAAACTGTATAAATTCTATTCAGTTTAAATCCAGTTTACTGTACAACTAGTTTTAATTTGAAAAGTATAATGCGTAATCATAGAGAAAACGTTTGACAAAATCTTGATGCAAAAAGAAATGGTCATTTAATGATGGAAAACTGTTTGCTCAAACATAACTCTTGTCTACATATTGAGTTTGCTTTTGTACCTCTCCTTCTAGATTATTAAAGTGACTTAACCTAAAGTAAGTTGTTTTCATATCTCCAGCCATTAAAGTCACCCTCTTTAATTAGGTGGATGCCATCCTAACTATTTACGGTTACTCGTCATTAAATGTCTTTTCATTATATTGCGTCAAGACTTTTCTATTTGGCTGCCAAGATTTCAAAAATCAAAGTTTATCGAGAATTTTAAAATTTGGTAGAATTATGTAGTTTTCCAAGCTGAATTGCTGGAGTTAAAACGTTAAAAAGGTTTAAAATTTGATCATTTTCACGTCATTTTGTACGTGACTTCACATTTTGTCAACATCTTGAAAATAGCACTTGTGTTTTTATATGAAACCGTAAACAAATGAATTACACACGACATAAAACCCCTCATGACTTTTATTATTTTTTTGGAATTTTCAGAAAATGTTTGCGAATTTGTATTCTATATGCGGGACTTAATACTATTATGCCAAAAGAAAAAAAAATTGTGGGGGTATGTGATTTAGCTGTTATTTTTAGCATACCTTACAACCACCTTAATAACAAAAAAACATGAATAAGCAACACATATTTTGTAGTTTTAAGCATTCAATATGCATTTTATACGATAAATAGCACATTACAAATTAAATCTTTCTCAAAATAAAGTTATAGCACAAACTTATAAGATTTATCCAAAAACAAAATAGCACATTACAAATTAAATATTTTTAAAAAACAAACATCTAAACAACCTTCCCAGGACCAACAACCTTAACTGGATGACAGAGCAGGTCCTCCGCACATACTTCCCTAATTTAGCTGTTATAATGAACAGCTGTGCAATGGCTCATCCCCAGTTCTTCAACACAAAACCGGACTGAAGTCAATTCCTTAACCCATGAGTAAAGGAAAAACACTGCAATCCTAAGATGAAGGGAACCACCTTCAAGCCATATATCTTTCCTCACTGACACAGACTCCATGCATCCTTGGCGAGTGCATCGCCAATACATATTCCCACCACGTTTTATTGTATTAATGAAATGCTTCTTCGTTTTGCTTAATTTTCTTTTGGGTATAACACCCTTTTCTTGCAAGTACGAAACCACATCCTCCTTTGGTGCATGATTTAAGGCCTATTTGGCTGCTATTTTTAGCACATATGACAACCATCTCAATGACTGGAACATATTAGTCAACATGTGCTTTCACGCACACAAAGGAGTTCTCATGTTTGCCTTGTTAGTATGGAAACAGGCATGAATGTGCATGTGGCTTACGGTTGGCTAAAATTACCCCAAATTTTCAAACTTTGATAGCTAATAACGCTTTATTTATTGATTTATGGCAAAAATTATTTTCATGGTATTGATTAACATATAAAAGTATATCATTACACTGAATATGAAATCCATGAAATTGACCTTGGCAGCCAAACAGAAAAGATCCGACACTATGTGTGCATATTCATATATATATTGGTTTCATACGTGTGTGAAAACGCCACGTGTGCGTATTTATATATATTGGTTTCATATTTTGATACAAGGCCAGCAATGTCGGGGAAAAGAGTAAGTCGATTACTTCGGCCCCCAACGATCAATTGGTATTTATTTTATCGACTCCCGAAAGAATGAAAGGTAAAGTCAACATCGGTGGGTGTTAAACTCAGAACGTGCAGACGACTAAATGCTGTTAAGCATTTCCCCCAGCGTGCTAACGATTCTACCAGCTCGTTGCCTTCGTATTTGTATGTATTGCATGTGAGTATCATACACTCAAATTGTGTCTTGTTATATCTCTGTGCTTTATCCCCCCCCCCCCCCAGTTATATAGTTTATCCCCTAAAACAATCTACGAACAACTTGCTTTCTAAGAAATATTTGTTATTTCTTTGTTATGTTATTTGTGGTTGTTTCTGATCTGATGCAACGCTTCACGATGAAGAAGTTTTTATAGATATACCAACGAACCAAGAAGTTATAAGAATCGCCATCCTCTAAATAAAACCCTCTGCCTCTTAGGTAATATCATGTTAATTTCAGTCGTAAAAAAAATATAATATAATGACTATATCCACTCATTTATTATTTATATTTTTTCTTCCAGAATTTTTGTTGCCTTTTGCAACATTGTCAATGGATGTTGACTATCAACATCCATTGACACGGTTGCAAAAAGGCAACAAAAATTTTGGAAGGAAAAATATAAATAATAAATGAGTGGAAATCGAACCGGTGAGTGTGTTAGATAATAAGGCATTAAGACAGTATGACTCTTCCTAGATACCACATAATTTACTTCAATACACGAATTCATATAAAGAATCTTGCAAACCAGATACAGAAACGAGGTATAATGACGATATATTCCAACTAAATTTAAACTATAAATAGATTTCAGCATTGCGTTTGTCTTCTAAAAAATTTGTTTATCATTTATTGGCAATCGCATCATTCTCTATTCTAATACAACCTACTTAACATACATACAGGTCGTATGTCCTAATAATATTATTGCTAAATCAACATTCATCACCGATCTCCAGCTAGCCTGGGCGGAGTGGGAAAACTTTTACATATACGATTGTTTCTTGGTCGAGTACTGGGCTTTTCACACTGTACTGTGCACTGTCTAAAGACAGCTATAATTATGCAGTATAACTAGTAAAATCAGAGATAGATAGATAGATAGATAGATAGATAGATAGATAGATAGATAGATAGGAGAGAGAAAGGGGGAGATGTGTGTGGGGGACAAGCCTTGAGGTTTCTGATAAATGAAAATATTTCAACAAGGAATCGAAGCTAAGTTACCAATGCAGAGTGTCTGTAACTGCGAAGTCAATAACCTTGGTAACCCCCAAATCTTTTGAAAAGGTTGCAAGACGCAACGAAAATTTTAGGAAAATAAAAATAAGAAATAAGTGGAAATTTTACCGGTGTGTGTTAAATTATAAGACACAAAAAGAAAATGACTCTCCCCAGACACAACAGAAGGTAAAAATATTACATGTAAAAACGGCTTAGGTTAAAATGGTTGAGATAAGAATGGTAAATGTGCACCAATTACTATCTATAAATGTAAATATATAATCTAAATATAGAAGCTGAACATGTAGAAGTTGTCTATAGCTATCCGCTTTCTCTTTGATTTTCAAAGAGACATTCACATCAACAGGGCGGCTGGGGACGATGACAGTATATGCAAGATGCACAACAGAAGTTTTGAAACATTTATTAATTTCAAAGAAGTACAAAGCTCTAATCTCTTTCAAAGTTGGCTTCTCTGACTTGAATGCACTTGTAGTACTCCAACCACTTCGTGAAGGTTTCATGGGAGTCCTCCAAAGTGAAAACGTCTAGGATCTTGGTCACATCTTCTTTAATTTGGGGAATAAACATACGTCACAGGGAACAAGGTCAGGACTGTAAGGAGGGTAAGGAACAGTTTTGATGCCCACTTCTGTGAAGTAGTTTGGTTACAAGGATGGAATCATGGATTGGTGCATTTCTGGCCTTTTGTGACGAATTCTCTTCCTGAATTCTCTCAAAACCTCCACAAAGTACTCTTTATCAAACGTCTGGCCATAGGCAACCCAGCGAACGTAAATGATTCCCTTGCCGTCAAAAAATGGGATCATCATGAACTTCCTGGTCGACTTGCTGTGCCTGGCCCCTTGTATTCGGCTCTTACGAGTTAATCCATAAGCATTCTGGAGCATTTCATAAGTTTCTGTAGCGTTTTTGCCCGATTTGACACAAAACTTTATTGCACAACGAACTTCCAAATTGTCTTCACGACCTGTAGTAACGCCGTACGCATGCGTAGTCTCACGCATGCGTGGAATTCAACAACCAAGCTTTCCCGCTTTGATCGATCTCTTTCTTGCTGGTCAGCGATTGAGCAAGGACGTGTCTAGCTGTCTCTCCATCTTTCGAACTCACGCTAGACAGCTCACATCAATATACCAACGTCCCAACAACCATGTTCTGACACACCGAAGACGTCTCAACAAACAAGATTAAAGATGTATATTTTCCACCATGAATAAATATTTGTTATGTTGATAGTCTGGAGTTCAGCGTTCCGTTCATATTCCTAATTTAATATAGGAAAGTCAGGTGTACATCTAATGATGTATAACCCGCTTTCCTATAGACGTATAGTAATGATATACTAAAATTCCAATAATTTAGGACAGTTAAAACTTCTCCTAAAAAAGAAGTCTCAAAATTTCTGGAATGCACCTCGTACATTTATTTTTTTTTTTTTTTACTTTTCCAATCAACGACATCCGCCCTGTTTGCAATTGGAGGAAGTTTTGATGGGGATGTTTCACTAATATTCATCGTCTTGATGTTTATGTATATATTCAATATTAGGGGTATTCTCTATATTTATCTCAAAACACTTTTTTTATGGCATTGTATGTTGTTTTAACGACAACACCATGTTGCATCACGAAGTGATGGCATATTTGAACTTGCTAATCACATGTGTGATGTCTTCCACAAAAACCTAACATAATCGGCATTTTCGATTGCATTTTGGGGATCCATTGTCTTTTTTTTTTTGTGTGTGTGTGACAATCTCTTGCTCTTGGATTACAAATGCATAGCTTTCGAAGTGTGATTTGTTGTAGCAATCATAAGTCCGAGAAAAGGCTGCACTTCATGCTGATATTGCTGTCTTGAGTCTTCAGGAAACATAGACATGCATAGTTTATTGCTTGGATGTGCTGAAAGTTTTAGGCCCAGGCAATCCTTAAGGTATGTTAGTCCGGTTGTTTTTGACTGCACATTTTGTCAACATCCTGAAAATAGCACTTGTGTTTTTATATGAAACCGAAACCAAATGAGTTACGCACAACATATATAACTTTTATTCTTTGGAATTTTCAGAAAATGTTTGCGAATTGTAGGGTTGCATGATTTAAGGCCTATTTAGCTGTTATTTTTAGCACACTTCACAACCACCTCGATGACAAAAAAAAAAACAACAAAAAAACAAAAAAACGAGTAAACAATACGTATTTTGTAGTTTTAAGCATTCAATATGCATTTTATGCAATAAACAGCACATTACAAATTAAATCTTTCTCAAAATAAGAAACTTATAGCACAAACTTATAAGATTTATCCAAAACCAAAATAGCACATTACAAATTAAATATTTTAAAAAAACAAACATCTCAACAACCTTCCCAGGACCAACAACCTTAACTGGATGACAGAGCAGGTCCTCCGCACATACTTCCCTAATATAACTGTTATAATGAAAAGCTGTGCAATGGCTTGTAGTAACGCCGTGCGCATGCGTAGTCTCACGCATGCATGGAATTAAACAAGCAAGCGTTCCCGCTCAATTCATTCTCTTTCTTGCTGGCCAGCAATAGAGCATGGACGTGTCAAGCAGTGTCTCCAACACCCAACTCTGGAGACAGTCTCTTTACGTGTTTAGCTGTCACTCTCCATCTTTCGGACTTACGCTAGACAGCTCGCTTACATCTACATAACAACGTCCCAACAACTATACTCACACACACACAGAAGCTGTAACAACAAGAGCTAAAGATATATATATTTACCACCTGAATAAAGTGTTGTTTAAGTTGATAGTCCGGAGTTCAGCGTTCCGTTTATATTCTTTAATTTTATATAGGAAAGTCAGGTATACATCTAATGATGTATAACCAACTTTCCTATAGGCTCATCCCCAGTTCTTCAACACAAGGCAGGACTGAAGTCAATTCCTTAACCCATGAGTAAAGGAAAAACACTGCAGTCCTAAGATGAAGGGAACCACCTTCAAGCCATATATCTTTCCTCACTGACACAGACTCCATGCATCCTTGGCGAGTGCATCGCCAATACATATTCCCACCACGTTTTATTGTATTAATGAAATGCTTCTTCGTTTTGCTTAATTTTCTTTTGGGTATAACACCCTTTTCTTGCAAGTACGAAACCACATCCTCCTTTGGTGCATGATTTAAGGCCTATTTGGCTGCTATTTTTAGCACATATGACAACCATCTCAATGACTGGAACATATTAGTCAACATGTGCTTTCACGCACACAAAGGAGTTCTCATGTTTGCCTTGTTAGTATGGAAACAGGCATGAATGTGCATGTGGCTTACGGTTGGCTAAAATTACCCCAAATTTTCAAACTTTGATAGCTAATAACGCTTTATTTATTGATTTATGGCAAAAATTATTTTCATGGTATTGATTAACATATAAAAGTATATCATTACACTGAATATGAAATCCATGAAATTGACCTTGGCAGCCAAACAGAAAAGATCCGACACTATGTGTGCATATTCATATATATATTGGTTTCATACGTGTGTGAAAACGCCACGTGTGCGTATTTATATATATTGGTTTCATATTTTGATACAAGGCCAGCAATGTCGGGGAAAAGAGTAAGTCGATTACTTCGGCCCCCAACGATCAATTGGTATTTATTTTATCGACTCCCGAAAGAATGAAAGGTAAAGTCAACATCGGTGGGTGTTAAACTCAGAACGTGCAGACGACTAAATGCTGTTAAGCATTTCCCCCAGCGTGCTAACGATTCTACCAGCTCGTTGCCTTCGTATTTGTATGTATTGCATGTGAGTATCATACACTCAAATTGTGTCTTGTTATATCTCTGTGCTTTATCCCCCCCCCCCCAGTTATATAGTTTATCCCCTAAAACAATCTACGAACAACTTGCTTTCTAAGAAATATTTGTTATTTCTTTGTTATGTTATTTGTGGTTGTTTCTGATCTGATGCAACGCTTCACGATGAAGAAGTTTTTATAGATATACCAACGAACCAAGAAGTTATAAGAATCGCCATCCTCTAAATAAAACCCTCTGCCTCTTAGGTAATATCATGTTAATTTCAGTCGTAAAAAAAATATAATATAATGACTATATCCACTCATTTATTATTTATATTTTTTCTTCCAGAATTTTTGTTGCCTTTTGCAACATTGTCAATGGATGTTGACTATCAACATCCATTGACACGGTTGCAAAAAGGCAACAAAAATTTTGGAAGGAAAAATATAAATAATAAATGAGTGGAAATCGAACCGGTGAGTGTGTTAGATAATAAGGCATTAAGACAGTATGACTCTTCCTAGATACCACATAATTTACTTCAATACACGAATTCATATAAAGAATCTTGCAAACCAGATACAGAAACGAGGTATAATGACGATATATTCCAACTAAATTTAAACTATAAATAGATTTCAGCATTGCGTTTGTCTTCTAAAAAATTTGTTTATCATTTATTGGCAATCGCATCATTCTCTATTCTAATACAACCTACTTAACATACATACAGGTCGTATGTCCTAATAATATTATTGCTAAATCAACATTCATCACCGATCTCCAGCTAGCCTGGGCGGAGTGGGAAAACTTTTACATATACGATTGTTTCTTGGTCGAGTACTGGGCTTTTCACACTGTACTGTGCACTGTCTAAAGACAGCTATAATTATGCAGTATAACTAGTAAAATCAGAGATAGATAGATAGATAGATAGATAGATAGATAGATAGATAGATAGATAGATAGGAGAGAGAAAGGGGGAGATGTGTGTGGGGGACAAGCCTTGAGGTTTCTGATAAATGAAAATATTTCAACAAGGAATCGAAGCTAAGTTACCAATGCAGAGTGTCTGTAACTGCGAAGTCAATAACCTTGGTAACCCCCAAATCTTTTGAAAAGGTTGCAAGACGCAACGAAAATTTTAGGAAAATAAAAATAAGAAATAAGTGGAAATTTTACCGGTGTGTGTTAAATTATAAGACACAAAAAGAAAATGACTCTCCCCAGACACAACAGAAGGTAAAAATATTACATGTAAAAACGGCTTAGGTTAAAATGGTTGAGATAAGAATGGTAAATGTGCACCAATTACTATCTATAAATGTAAATATATAATCTAAATATAGAAGCTGAACATGTAGAAGTTGTCTATAGCTATCCGCTTTCTCTTTGATTTTCAAAGAGACATTCACATCAACAGGGCGGCTGGGGACGATGACAGTATATGCAAGATGCACAACAGAAGTTTTGAAACATTTATTAATTTCAAAGAAGTACAAAGCTCTAATCTCTTTCAAAGTTGGCTTCTCTGACTTGAATGCACTTGTAGTACTCCAACCACTTCGTGAAGGTTTCATGGGAGTCCTCCAAAGTGAAAACGTCTAGGATCTTGGTCACATCTTCTTTAATTTGGGGAATAAACATACGTCACAGGGAACAAGGTCAGGACTGTAAGGAGGGTAAGGAACAGTTTTGATGCCCACTTCTGTGAAGTAGTTTGGTTACAAGGATGGAATCATGGATTGGTGCATTTCTGGCCTTTTGTGACGAATTCTCTTCCTGAATTCTCTCAAAACCTCCACAAAGTACTCTTTATCAAACGTCTGGCCATAGGCAACCCAGCGAACGTAAATGATTCCCTTGCCGTCAAAAAATGGGATCATCATGAACTTCCTGGTCGACTTGCTGTGCCTGGCCCCTTGTATTCGGCTCTTACGAGTTAATCCATAAGCATTCTGGAGCATTTCATAAGTTTCTGTAGCGTTTTTGCCCGATTTGACACAAAACTTTATTGCACAACGAACTTCCAAATTGTCTTCACGACCTGTAGTAACGCCGTACGCATGCGTAGTCTCACGCATGCGTGGAATTCAACAACCAAGCTTTCCCGCTTTGATCGATCTCTTTCTTGCTGGTCAGCGATTGAGCAAGGACGTGTCTAGCTGTCTCTCCATCTTTCGAACTCACGCTAGACAGCTCACATCAATATACCAACGTCCCAACAACCATGTTCTGACACACCGAAGACGTCTCAACAAACAAGATTAAAGATGTATATTTTCCACCATGAATAAATATTTGTTATGTTGATAGTCTGGAGTTCAGCGTTCCGTTCATATTCCTAATTTAATATAGGAAAGTCAGGTGTACATCTAATGATGTATAACCCGCTTTCCTATAGACGTATAGTAATGATATACTAAAATTCCAATAATTTAGGACAGTTAAAACTTCTCCTAAAAAAGAAGTCTCAAAATTTCTGGAATGCACCTCGTACATTTATTTTTTTTTTTTTTTACTTTTCCAATCAACGACATCCGCCCTGTTTGCAATTGGAGGAAGTTTTGATGGGGATGTTTCACTAATATTCATCGTCTTGATGTTTATGTATATATTCAATATTAGGGGTATTCTCTATATTTATCTCAAAACACTTTTTTTATGGCATTGTATGTTGTTTTAACGACAACACCATGTTGCATCACGAAGTGATGGCATATTTGAACTTGCTAATCACATGTGTGATGTCTTCCACAAAAACCTAACATAATCGGCATTTTCGATTGCATTTTGGGGATCCATTGTCTTTTTTTTTTTGTGTGTGTGTGACAATCTCTTGCTCTTGGATTACAAATGCATAGCTTTCGAAGTGTGATTTGTTGTAGCAATCATAAGTCCGAGAAAAGGCTGCACTTCATGCTGATATTGCTGTCTTGAGTCTTCAGGAAACATAGACATGCATAGTTTATTGCTTGGATGTGCTGAAAGTTTTAGGCCCAGGCAATCCTTAAGGTATGTTAGTCCGGTTGTTTTTGACTGCACATTTTGTCAACATCCTGAAAATAGCACTTGTGTTTTTATATGAAACCGAAACCAAATGAGTTACGCACAACATATATAACTTTTATTCTTTGGAATTTTCAGAAAATGTTTGCGAATTGTAGGGTTGCATGATTTAAGGCCTATTTAGCTGTTATTTTTAGCACACTTCACAACCACCTCGATGACAAAAAAAAAACAACAAAAAAACAAAAAAACGAGTAAACAATACGTATTTTGTAGTTTTAAGCATTCAATATGCATTTTATGCAATAAACAGCACATTACAAATTAAATCTTTCTCAAAATAAGAAACTTATAGCACAAACTTATAAGATTTATCCAAAACCAAAATAGCACATTACAAATTAAATATTTTAAAAAAACAAACATCTCAACAACCTTCCCAGGACCAACAACCTTAACTGGATGACAGAGCAGGTCCTCCGCACATACTTCCCTAATATAACTGTTATAATGAAAAGCTGTGCAATGGCTTGTAGTAACGCCGTGCGCATGCGTAGTCTCACGCATGCATGGAATTAAACAAGCAAGCGTTCCCGCTCAATTCATTCTCTTTCTTGCTGGCCAGCAATAGAGCATGGACGTGTCAAGCAGTGTCTCCAACACCCAACTCTGGAGACAGTCTCTTTACGTGTTTAGCTGTCACTCTCCATCTTTCGGACTTACGCTAGACAGCTCGCTTACATCTACATAACAACGTCCCAACAACTATACTCACACACACACAGAAGCTGTAACAACAAGAGCTAAAGATATATATATTTACCACCTGAATAAAGTGTTGTTTAAGTTGATAGTCCGGAGTTCAGCGTTCCGTTTATATTCTTTAATTTTATATAGGAAAGTCAGGTATACATCTAATGATGTATAACCAACTTTCCTATAGGCTCATCCCCAGTTCTTCAACACAAGGCAGGACTGAAGTCAATTCCTTAACCCATGAGTAAAGGAAAAACACTGCAGTCCTAAGATGAAGGGAACCACCTTCAAGCCATATATCTTTCCTCACTGACACAGACTCCATGCATCCTTGGCGAGTGCATCGCCAATACATATTCCCACCACGTTTTATTGTATTCATAAAATGCTTCTTCGTTTTGCATAATTTTCTTTTGGGTATCATGCTGATATTACTACCATCTTCAAGTCTTCAGGAAACATACCCACGCATAGTTTATTTGTTTGGGTATGCTGAACGTTTCAGGCCCAGGCCATTTCTGAAGTATGTTAGTCCGGTTGTTTTGGATTTGTATGGGAGGTCATCAGGAGGAGAGTACTTCCTGAAGAGCTCACAGCTGAAACTTATGGTGTTACCTCTTCTCTTTTCAGCACTAGGTTTATCTATTTGTTTTTGCTGCTGTTATTTACAGCTGTAGTCTAACAGAGACTATAAGATATTTGAAGGCTATCTGCACTCTACCCTCTACCTCCTTCGTCACTTCTTACGTAGAGCCAGCCGATGAAGTTTCCAGTTGATGTGAAGATCTTGCAGATTTTAATGTTTATGGAGTGAATTTCCTCTCCAAATCAGTCAAGTATTCCATATGTTGGTGTTTGCACTGATATTGCGAAGGTATTGTAGGATATTGCCTCATTGTAAGAGGAGTGTTCCGACTACCATATTTTTCTCTGTCTGCTGTGGTATTTTCAGATCATTCTATTTTTATTTACAACACCCTCGTATGATATGTTTTCATCAATGTCTAGGTATTTGTAGTATTCTTTGTGTGGAACAGGAGAGATAGAGAGACTGTTGATGCATAGGTTTTGGGTTTAGAGTACTGATTTTTCACGTTCAACATTCGAATACAAACATTTCGAACGTATGTATGTATGTCATTCAGTTTATTTTAAGATTTCTTGCCAATAGAGAAAGAATCGGTTTAGAAGGCTCCTTCATTAGAATTTCAACATCAACAACAGGGTATTTTTGTATGTATGTATGTATGTATGTATGTATGTATGTATGTATGTATGTATGTATGTTTTATGTATGTATTCTCATGCATATAGTTGCATATCTAGACATGCTCATATATATTTAAATGATAAACTTCTAGAAAGTTTTACTGATTTTTACAGTTCCAGTGATGGATTGGATTTGTAGTCTTCGAATTAGCTTTCTCCTTTCCAGTGTTGAGAAGCCTAATTTCTCAGATAACGATCTACGCCTGGTCGGGATGAAACCCGAGGAAAATCTGGTGGAAGTCCGAAGGACTCCTGACGTGCAAATCGATTGTCGGAACTGAGTGTAGTGGGTAAAAGACCAATCGACTCGTCTAGTAATTGGTTCCCTCCAAAGTTTTCCTCGGGATAGCTGGTGCCAGCAACAGAACAACACGCAATTCCGTCTGATAAAACGAACGACTGGAGGTCACGGAAACGTTGACGACCTCGATTTACTCTCGAAATTGGAATGGGCAAAACAGGTCGCTCCTTTCCCGATCGGAGGTAGCTGTATGATATTGTAGCCATTGCGACATTCGTCGAATGCACAGTGCCAAGTGGGCCACTTTTGGTAAGCAGAACTGGTGTTGTGAGATGAACCGAACATCCGACAAAGGTGTCCTCCGCTTCACCTATTGGATCCCCAGAAGCGTGTTGGTCGATATAGACAGCAGGACGGTGGCCACAGAAGTCGAAATCCCCTCAGGAGTGTGTAACAACTTACCTGCCAAATCGACCGGCCTCGAAAATGGATGGCGTTGGCGCGAGCGACCGAGCCGGACTAGCCGGGCGACAGGTTGCGTGATTACCAGCGAGGCGACTTTCCGATGCCCGGTCGAGTAGGAGGGCGCCGCGATAAGCATGGAAGCCACTGGCGCGGGCCCAGGTGAAGCCGATCGCAGGTGTAAATCTCGGTGGTAGTAGCAAATATTAGAACGAGACCTTCGAAGACGAAAGCGGGTTAGGGTTCCATGGCAACGGCGGTCGAGCAAGGGGCAGTCGGTCCTAAGAAGTGGGCGAAAGCTTTCACGAAAGGCGCTGGATCCGTCGTCGTAGCAAACGAACGAACGATTGTATACGCGGCCGGCCTCGCATCGAAATGGAGTCGGGTTAATATTACCGAACTCGAACTAGGAGAGTGCCCATCTGGCAGGGGGAACGTGACGCACTCCTTGTGCGTCCGTCGTCAAAGACGGCAGCCGGGCAAAGCAATCGAGCCCTGAGATCTCTAGGCAATCCTATTTGTGTTCTGCGTGATCCTGCTTGTGTGTTATGTACCGAACTGTGCTACCTGTCTGTAGGGTGCAGAGTGTGTCTGTCTTCCTTTGTTGCTAAGAGGAAGCCTAGCAAATTCCGCCATACTGAATTGGCTCGCGTCGCACCGGGTTGGTTTGCCCCGGACATGCTTCTCAGTCATGCTGGAATGAAAGGTTACTTTCTCCCGGGGTGGCTATATGGTCATGTCCCCACTCCCCCGTGATACACTAGTTGACCAACAAAGTACTGGACATGAAATTCCCAGCTGCACCATCAGCGTTCCATCGTCGCTGACAGTCAGCGTTCGTTCGTTGACCGTCGACGTTCGTCCAACGCTAACGCTAGAAAGATCGAGTCCATCTCTGACAACTACCTATTGTCTATCATTATTCACCTCTTTCTTCGCACGCCCGCTTTCTTCCTACCTACTCTTCCCCAACCTTCTCTACTCCACTCTTTTTGTCCCTCTTCCTTCACTTTTTGGTACCAAAAGACTATCCAATTTTTTATCACTCATCATTTTTCTACTTGACTAGTGCCTAGGTAAGACATATTTTCATCTGCCTAGCATTCACTTCAGACCTCTAGCTTGTCTTATCTTTTCAATTTTCATTTTTTTCCTTCCTTCTTTCTATCTTTCTTTCCTTCTAGCTTTCTTCCCTTCAATTTCATCTCTCTATCCTTCTGAACCCTCTCATCGTACCTTTGTAGTGTCCCACATTTTGAAATACTTGCAATTTTTATTTTTACTGTTTATGTTTACTTCTCTTGATAAGCATTTTCATATACAAAATATATTTCACATTATTACATATATGTTACTCGTTTAATTCAAATCAAAAATACGCAAATGTATATCATAATGTTTTTTTAGTTTTTTCGAAGTGTGATGAATTTTAAAGTTGTTAAATGAAAAAAATATTTAATTTTCTATCTGATAACAATGTCGAACAAGTTTTAATAAATTAATAAAAAATAATTAAGAGAAGCCCTACTTTTCTAATATGAAAATGTTGACCTGCTTACACTTTTTAAAATTTTTCCCTTTATTTTAAGCTCTGTATTCTATGTCAAGTCTATCAGAAGCAAAAGTGAGGAAATTTTCAGATTTCTTCGGTACTGCATCATGTCAAGAGAATGCAGGATTTTTGGAGATTACAGTGATGTAATTCAGTGAAAAAATTAATGGCAAATCATTTCCAAGAAGTGCCATCGAAATTTTGTACGTCACAAAAACAATTTGTACCTGGAAAGACATTCAGCTTTCCCAAGGATGCAAAGAAACGCTCATACTGCCAGTCTGGTTCAAGGAAGCTGTAGCGAACACTCGAGTGAAATTCCTCTCTTCTCTTTATTACGTATACGTGCATTCGAACGTAGCAGGTAACAGCTAGCCTTTGGCCGCTATTGGGACTTCGTTGTGTCCATTACTTTGATTGGTTGGTATCGGTGCAATTTGTCTCTTACTCTGTCGCACCAATCTGCAGCGTATAACCAATCGGAGCTCTAAATAAGATCACATGAGATAGCCTCTTCTCAACCCAGTTTTGAACCTACAGCTCCTTATAAAAACCCAGTTTCTCCTCGTCTCGATGTTTTGGGTTTCAGACCTTTTAAGGTCTAGTCACTGACCACACAAGACACAGCCAGTCCAAGTGACAACGCCAGACGACAACACCCGTCCAACACCATTATGGTAACCTCTGTCTTCGTCGCCACCCTCATCTTCTTAACGTCATCAACATCATCTCTACTTACACAGCTCAACAAGCAACTCACCCAGGTTCTAACACAGCACTGTTCGTGAATTACTTCACCATGGACCAACAGCGAATATACAACTTGCGAGAACTCCTGTACCAAGTGACCCAGGCAGCAGCATTACAGCCACAACTTCACATACGACATGTACTGCGTACGACAAGTACCGCAACTGGCTCAGCATCATGATCAGAACTACTTGATACAGTATTTCAACTACCAAGTACAATTGACTACAAACTGGTACTTACATTTCTTGTGTCTATGAACATTCTTCTAACTTCTCATTATAGACTCTTTCCCTGTTTTTCTTTATTGCTATTTTTATATGTACTTAACGCACACGCAACTCGTCTCTGACAAAGATGTATCTGATCCCAGCCAGTCTCCGCTTTCATCTCCACCAGACGACTGCATACATGGTTGCTGTATGAACACCACACGACCAACGACTACCTCTACACACCACCAACAGTACGTCAACATTGTCTACAATATCAACAGTCCAGCCTAACCACGAAGTCTCTCACACATCTTTGTTGTAACCTGTTATGTTATTTTGTTTCATGTATGGCAATCATTGTATTTTATAACGGAGAATAAATCGTCGCTTACCAGTTCATTTTCATCTTTTATATACATTTATACATTATCTGTATTAACCAACTCTGTTATAATTGGTGAATCCCAGCATAATACATTGATCCGTTGTAAAGCCATGTGGCTTCATTATGATATTCAGCATGATGCTGTTATCTGTATAGGAAAGTTGGTTATACATCATTAGATGTATACCTGACTTTCCTAGATAAAATTAAGAATATAACGGAACGCTGAACTCCAGACTATCAACTTAAACAACATTTATTCAGGTGGTAAATATATACATCTTTAGCTCTTGTTGACAGTTGTTACAGCTTCTGTGTGTGTGAGCATAGTTGTTGGGACGTTGTTATGTAGATGTAAGCGAGCTGTCGAGTGTAAGTCCGAAAGATGGAGAGTGACAGCTAAACACGTAAAGAGACTGTCTCCAGAGTTGGTATGTTGGAGACACTGCTTGACACGTCCATGCTCATGGCCGGCCGACCGAGAAAGAGATAGAATTAAGCGGGAAAGCTTGCTTGTTTAATTCCACGCATGCGTGAGACTACGCATGCGCACGGCGTTACTACAGGGCTCCCTTGCCAGTGCGAAAACGCACGATAATATGAAATCTGTTAGAACGCCTGAGGCAGGATGGCCACTGAAAACCACCCACAAGATGTAGCACAAAACACACACAAAGAAAAATGAAAGAAATGAAATGTACACTCGTGTGATACATGCATGCAATGTACAAATGAAATGACAATGACAAAACAACCGTGATGACAACTGTCCAGGAAACTGGAATCACGCGATGTAAAAGTCTGATTGTTTGTTTTCCCTGAAAGGAAAGTAAATATATGAGTGCACAAGTGTGTGTGTGAGTGAAAACACAGAACAAGTGAAAGTGTCTGTATAGAAAAAATCCAGTTCGTACAGAGGTCCCACAAGGAGATAGAATGTCCTGTTGAAACTTGGCGACGTCGGGGGGAATGCTTGTAGTTGGTAGTAGTAATTGTTGTCGTCACGGTGGTAATCTTGGTTGAACGAAGCTGGTGGCGAAAAGGCTGTTTGGTGATGAGTGTTTGAAGAGGTACGCTTTTACAGACGATCGACAGACAAATCTCTGTACGTCCATTAGCGAAAACCTCGAAGAAAAATTTTCTTAACCCAAGATGAAAGAACGACCGTGCGAACTCAAAAAGGAGAAATGGTGACGAATGGACAAACAGAGGACTCCTTTTATTTAAACGTGTCACACGGTCGAACACCAAAATATATATCAAAGATGATATACAAGTAATTATGTTATACTACGGTAACATAGATTTCGTAAATACCAGTAATGAGACGATAGAAAAGACAACCGTATGAAATGAATAACAAGAGTTATTTAGTGCGGCATAAAAGATGTATGTGTATGTGAGAGTGTGAATGCGACATATAAGAACATAATAAAAACAGGCCGTCTATATGTATGTGAGATATCACAGCAGTTAGAAAGTCAGTACACGTGAGAGTTTTATACCAAGTTTTTTTAGTACACAATTGGAAAGTCGCAGGCTGTAATTCTTGTCTGTTTATCGTGAGTGGAAAAATCCACTCTAACAGAGGCGAGAATAAAAACCGCGCTTGTTGATGTTGGTAATACGTAGTAAGTCGTGTTGACTATGGTTGGAGATGTTGGTGGCGTAGTAAGTCATGACGATGATGCTGGTTAGTAGTTCAGTCTCCATGGCCGCATTTGTTCTTTAGTCGGGTTCACCAGTTATAAGTTGGTAGTCCAGAGTCCATGCTGCGTTTGTTTCTTCGTCGGGGTCACCACTTTAGTAGAAAGTGGGTTATTGCAGCTCAGCGGGCTGCGTGTTCGAATCACGTCGGGGGTCACCAGTATAGGAAAGTTGGCTATACATCATTAGATGTATACCTGACTTTCCTATATAAAATTAAGAATATAACGGAACGCTGAACTCCAGACTATCAACTTAAACAACATTTATTCAGGTGGTAAATATATACATCTTTAGCTCTTGTTGACAGTTGTTACAGCTTCTGTGTGTGTGAGTATAGTTGTTGGGACGTTGTTATGTAGATGTAAGCGAGCTGTCGAGTGTAAGTCCGAAAGATGGAGAGTGACAGCTAAACACGTAAAGAGACTGTCTCCAGAGTTGGTATGTTGGAGACACTGCTTGACACGTCCATGCTCATGGCCGGCCGACTGAGAAAGAGATAGAATTAAGCGGGAAAGCTTGCTTGTTTAATTCCACGCATGCGTGAGACTACGCATGCGCACGGCATTACTACATCTGCTACTATGGCGAAAGAGTTCGGCATAACAGAATTACAACGCCTAGGGAAATTGCCTTCTTGACTTATGTTCGAAACTTGGGGCGACATTACACGAAAAACCACTGCACATAGCCGTTCCGGTCACCACACGAAAAAGCAGTTAGCACTTTTCGTCATTCCGTTGGGCGAGGTTGGCGGACCTCGCTAACTCGCGTACGGTTTCGTATGGGGAATCAAGCAGACGTTGATTCCGGCGAATCACGTTTTTGGGTATCGCCCGTGCCAGCTGGCACAGACTCAACCCCCCGTCTCTTCTGGCGGCGTAAAGGAAGCTAGTAGACGTCATCTCCGGAAGATGCAGGATCCTTCGTGTCCCCGCGCGCACGACTCTGAATAAGCAGCCGATTCAGTAACAATAAGTAACCTAACAAGCATTAAAAATTATTTTCAAAACGGTCAGATTCTCTGGTAGGAAAGGCCTAACATTACAATGGCATGAACATGACAGGAAACTTCGCATATCTCGTGAAAGAATTTGCCGAAGAATGCAGTGCAAAAGTAAGTCAGTGACTTAAACGCCGAGATAATTTCCTATCTGATATCATACAAAATAAAATCCTACAGGCATATGCTCATAACATCCTGCATGAAATCAGAAAAAGTTGAAGATTCCATATTTATTGGTATTAAATGTGACGGCACCACTGATTGCTCTGGCATGAAACAAGAATCAATCTTTATCTGTTATGTTTCTGAAGACCTGGATACCCACAAAGATTTTTTCGATTTTTATAATCCTCCTGACTTCTCTTTGGAGACCCTAAGATTATTCTGGACGTTTTTTGCCGCTTAAACATTTCGCTTGGCTCCAAATTATGCTGCTTTTCATTTGATGTGGAAACATTTCAGGTATACAAAAGAGATTAAAAGACATGTTTCCTGGAACATATTTTGTACATTGCGAAAACCACTCTCTGGACCTTGTGCTCCAATAAGTTGGCTCTACGGTTGCCATTGGAGCTGATGCACTGAACTTTGTTCACCAATGCGTCATTCTTCTGAATGAGTTACCAAAAAGCGCAATGGACAAGCCTTTGTCGTGAGAAGGTCATGTTGCAAGCCGTGTATCTAACTCGTTGGTGCATTAGAGCAACAGCATTGAAACGGGCGGAAAGTAACTATAAGAAGATTAAGGATTTCTTGCTGGAGCTTCTAAATGATACATCGCTATGAGCAACAACAAAGGCTACTGTCAAATGACTGCTGAAACAATCTGGCAAAGCTTCCACTTTGTTCAGTATTAAGGTGACTGGGAATGTTTCTGGAATATGTGAATCTGTGGCACGTAGCTTGCAGCGTCCAGGTACAACTGCCGGTGACTGCTTGAAGCTGATGGAGAAGTTGAAGAACACTCTTTCAAAAACGAGAAGTGAGAAAGTTTTTGAAAACTATTTCAACGAAATATCCTCTGCTGACTTTGTGAAAACGTCTAACACTTTTTGTTCCAAGAATACACCACTGTACTTGAGACATACAACAACTACTGAAGAAGGTGCTCGCTCTGTCACCGATGACTGGCATCGGCAATTTTTCAGCATCATTGATGTCGTCGAAAATGAATTGAATCGCCACTTTCAGCAAGAGGGAATGTGCATATGCTCTGAGCGAGAGTATTTGCAGTTATAGGCAGTCTGCTACGGGGCATTTGAGCTTGCAAATACATACCTGCCCTTTTCATTTTACGTACCCTCACTGTCATCACAAATCAAACTCCTTATTGGTCTGTGAACGGAAAAAGAAGCTTTACCCAAACAACTGCATGATATTGTTGGAAAACAGAGAGCTTCTGATGCTGTTATTCGTTCTAACAAGTGTTGATGCTAATGCAGCTTATTCTGTCTCGTACATATGGAAAAGTGCTTCAAATTATTTAAAAAAAGTTTCCACCCTCGTTTTCGCAATGAAACTTTCTATTAGGATGTGCAAAGAATTTTCATTGCACAAGTTTTTATGCACATGCATTATGGCACAGTGTGTTAGACAGTGCTGCGTCATTGTGGTACGGAGCCAGGTCGTTAAACTGCGAAGTGTGCTGAACTTTCTCTCGCTTGCAGCTTATTCTGTCCTTGCATCAATCGTGAGAACGTTCAGTGCACTTCGCCATTTGAAGACCTGACTCCGTACTACAATGATGCAGCACGGCCTAACACACTGTGCCATAATGCATGTGCATAAAAACTTGTACAAGAAAAACGCTTTACACATATTCATGGAAAGTTTCATTGCCATAACGATCGAGCGCAGAAAATGTTTTGGAAAAATTTGAAGTACTTTTACATACGTACGAGAGTAGACTGAAAAGTTTACAGGCTGATGATGAAGGAGAGATATGAGAGCTGTGGAATCTTGCTTGCAGTAATTTCAAGACTTCTTATTAATAACTGCATTATTTCTTTCCGAGTAAACTGGCATCTGATTATTCAGAGAAACGTCAAATATAACTGTTAGCAACTTCTCTTGAAAATCGACAAAATTTGGCATCGTGTCGTAATCAGAAACCTGCAGGAAAAGAGTTTAGCTCTTAAGGACATTCATGCTGATATGGTTGATACATTAGAGGATTACGCTCCAGCAAAAGTAACAACTGAGTTTAGCAAGGGAAGAGAGAGTCTTGAGAAGATCCATGGTCTGGACGTCTTGCAGCTGCCACCACCGAGGAAAACATTGATCGTGTTCACCACATGGTGATGGATGACAGGCGATTGACTATAAAGCAATTAGTCAATGTAATTAGCTTATCCCATGTGAGAGTGGAGAATATTCTGTACAATTAACTTAGCATGATGAACGTTTCTGCTTTCTGGGTGTCACGTCTTCTGACACTTGATCAAAAGCGCACCAGGCTGATCATATTACGGGAATATCTGACATTGTTTGAAGCAGATCCAGCTTATTTCCTTGAACGTTTCCTAACCTAGGATGTGTGTTGGCTTCATCGTTTTGAACCAGAAACAAAGAGGCAATCCATGCAGTGTAAACACCCCTCTTCATCTGCTCTAAAGAAGGAAAGGTCGTTTCATCAGCAGGGAAGGTAATGGCATCAGTCTTTTGGAATGCAAAATGCATTGTGTTTATTGACTATCTTCAAAAGGATCACACCATCAATGAAGAGTTCTATGCCAACTTTCTAAAGCAGTTACGAAAGGCTATCAAGACCAAACGGCTGAAAAAACTGATGAAGGTCTTGCTTCATTAGGACAATGCTTCAGCACACAAGCCTTTGGTTTCAATGGTTGCTGTGCGTGACTGGCTTTGAACTGGTTGATCACCATTCCTATTTTAGTGATTTGGTTCCATCTGACTATCATTTGTTTCCCAACATGAAAAAACACTTGGCCCTGATGATGACGTCTTATCTGCTGTTCATGACTTTTTTGACCAACAGGATAGCTTCTTCACCAATGCGATCCAAGCATTGATGGAAGTGTGTGTGGAGAGTAAGAGGAACTATGTGAAAAAATGAACTTCATTTGGTTACATTCCATGAGAGTGTCTTGCTCAGCCAATGAACATTTCAGCCGACCCTCAAAATAATAAAAATTATTATTATACCTGCATTTGTATTAACATTGTAGTAACGCCGTGCGCATGCGTAGTCTCACGCATGCGTGGAATTCAACATCCAAGCTTTCCCGCTTCATTCTGTCTCTTTCTTGCTGGCCAGCGATTGAGCAAGGACGTGTCTAGCTGTCTCTCCATCTTTCGAACTCACGCTAGACAGCTCACAGCAATATATCAACGTCCCAACAAACATTTTCTCACACACAGAAGACGTCTCAACAACCAAGAGTAAAGCTGTATATTTTCCACCTTAAATAAATATTGTTGTGTTGATAGTCTGGAGTTCTGCGTTCCGTTCATTCTAATTTAATATAGGAAAGTCAGGTGTACATCTAATGATGTATAACCCGCTTTCCTATAACTGGTAACCCTCCGACGTGATTCAAACACGCAGCCCGCTGAGCTATATAACCAATTTCCTATAAAGTGGTGACCCCGACTAAGAAACAAACGCGGCCATGGATTCTGGACTACCAACCTATAACTGGTGACCCCGACTAAAGAACAAATGCGGCCATGGAGACTGAACTACCAAGCAACGATGACCACCAACGCCACCGACATCTCCAACCATAGTCAACACGACTTACTATGTACACCAAACTAAACCACCGCGGCAAATCTCTCTCTTAGATTCTGTTAGGTGACTTAGCTTCACCACGATAATAAACAGACAAGAATTACAGCCTGCGATACTTCCAATTGTGTACTGAAGAACTTGGTATAAAACTCTCACGTGTACTGACTTTCTATCTGCTGTAATATCTCACATACATATAGACGGCCTGTCTTTTATTATGTTCTTATATGTCGCATTCACACTCTCACATACACATACATCTTTATGCCACACTAAATATCTCTTGTTATTAATTTTATACGGTTGTGTTTATCATCTTCTATCGTCACATGCGAACAATTTCATCTTGGGTTAAAAATCTCATCAAGGTCGACGCTAATGGTCGTACAGAGATTATCTCTGTACGACCATCTGTAAAAGCGTACCTCTCCAAACACCATCATCACCAAGCAGCCTTTTCGCCACCAGCTTCGTTCAACCAAGATTACCACCGCGACGACAACAACTACTACTACCAACTACGAGCATTCCCCCGACGTCGCTAACAGTTTCAACAGGACATCATTACCACCACACATACAGAACACTGCTATATTACAGTTCCTGCGCCGACGTCTTCTCCATCAATGTACTGTCTACCACAATGTCGTGCGCCAACAACCCCACCACCAGGGACACACCAGATCAACACACTCGGTTTTATCTTCACTGTATGAGTGGAATTTTCCCCTCACGCACAACAGTCAGAGCTAGCCGACTAGGATATTTAGTACCAGGTAACAGGTCGCAATCTCGCATTGATGCTCAACTACAGATCTGCCAACTGACCACGACTTCCTATGTACAGACATTCAACTTCTGTAATTCTTTTACGAACTGGATATATAGTTTTTTGTCTCTACAGACACTTTTAATATGTTCTGTGTTTTCACTCACACATACACTTGTGCACTCACACATTTTCTTTCATTTGTACATTGCATGCATGTTCTCACGAGTGCACATTCATTTCTTTCATTTTTCCTTGTGTGTGTTTGTGCTACATCTTGTGGGTGGTTTTCAGTGGCCATCCTGCCTCAGGCGTTCCAACAAAAAAAAAATTATATTATCGTGCGTTCCACACTGGCGAGGGGAGCCCTGTAGTAACGCCGTGCGCATGCGTAGTCTCACGCATGCGTGGAATTCAACATCCAAGCTTTCCCGCTTTATTCTGTCTCTTTCTTACTGGCCAGCGATTGAGCATGGACGTGTCTAGCTCGCTCCATCTTTCGAACTTACGCTAGACAGCTCACATCAACATACCGACGTCCCAACAACCATGTTCTCACACACAGAAGGCGCCTCAACAAACAAGATTAAAGCTGTATATTTTCCACCATGAATAAATATTGTTGAGTTGATAGTCTGGAGTTCTGCGTTCCGTTCAATTTCTAATTTAATATAGGAAAGTCAGGTGTACATCTAATGATGTATAAACCCACTTTCCTATAACATTAACATTGAAAAAAATTCACTTTTTCGTTAAAAAATTTGTACCTTGGTTTGCAACCCCTAAGCAAATTTCGTTCCCGAGCCACTGCACACACACTTGAGCTGCTTCTTTTCAGTTTCCCTCACAAAGCTTTGGTCGGCCCGGGGCTTATAGCACCTGAAAGTGAAGCACAGTGGAACAGAACCTGAAACTTTGTGAAAGTGAAGCGCTTTTATTAACCACACAACCATGCTTGCACCTGTGTCTGTTTAGAAATTATTTTCATGCAAAAAATAGTCCTACTGCATTTTATTTTTATTTTTTTCCGAAAAAAAAAAAGTCTTTCGAAATGTATCATCTTACCTCCTAACACGAAAATCAATAGAAAAGTAAATTTCGCAGTTTAATATTTTATATTACAGCAAGATCTTCAGGAACGCATCACTTCTTTAACAGGAGGGATTCCTGTATTTATTTAAAGAACGAAAATGTTCGATAACGAATCTAAATCAATGGCTGGCATTGTTTAGCACTATCATTAATTTTTTTAAAAATTTCTAGTTGAGTAAAAGACATAGAGATCCCTTTTCCTTTTCATATTCCTCTTCTAACATTTTCATTCATCTCTTTCTTCTTCCTACTTCTTTTCGTTTAGTCTTCTTTTTCATTTATTTCTTCGTATTCTGTCACTTTTTTCTGATTTATTTGTACAAAGTCTTCTTTATATCGCTCTAACCTCTGTAATCACCAATACTTGATTTTCCATATTTTTCGTCTCTCGATATCCCATCTTCTACTTAGAACTTGAGTCTTACATACAAAGTTTCTTTTTTTCTCCTACTATCCTTTTAGCATCTTGTTCCTTTCTGTTGAGTTTACTACTTTCCCTCTTTTACTGCGTCTTTATCATGTTATCAACTTTCACAACGAAATCCACACGAAAATCGTTTGATCTAAGCACAAAGAATTATATAAAAACTAATGCTGTGATTTGCTTTTCTTACCAGAACAATTGATTTGAAGGAATGACTTCAACAATGTCGAAAAGAAGATATCAAAAGCAAGCCGTTGCTGCTTTCCTTTTATCAATAGCTTTAAACACAAACTGGATAAAGAAAAGAATATATTCTTGTTGACTTCAATTATTGCCTTTTATCAGTTTCTCACTGCAACTGCTATTGTTGCTACTTCTTCGTCTACTACGACTATGACAACGGTGACGTTCACTTCCCCACCATCTTCTATGACCATGACAGTCATCACAGCTGCTTTCATCAATGTTATTTATTGCTGTCTACTTTGCTCATGATTTACAATCAACTGTAATGTAAAGTTGTCTTAATTTTCCAGATAAGTTAGGCAAGTAGGGTAATGCATCTTGTCACAAATTGCGGGTGTGCGTGTTTTTATACGTGTACGCGCGATTGTTTGTGTGAATGTGTATGCCTGTAAATACTTCTTTTTGTCTTTTGTTCCAGTCATTGCATTGCAGCCATACTGGGGCACTGGCTTGAAGAGTTTCATCGAATAAATCGACCCAGTACTATTCCGTCGGTCTCTCTTTGCTGAGCCGCTAAATAAGGGTGATGTAAACAAACCAACACCGATTGTGAAGCAGTGGTGCGCGACAAATACACACACATAAAGACGACGGGCAACTTTCAATTTGCACCTCCAAATCCACTAACAAGGCTTTGGTTAGCCAGGGGCTACAGTACAAGATACTTGCCCAATGTAGTGGGAGTGAATCCAAAGCCATGTGGTTGGAAAGTAAATTTCTTAACCAGACAGTCACACCCACTCCTATATAGATAACGTTTTAAGAACATTATAATTTGTATAACCAAACTTATGCAAATAGACATAGACATAGAAACGTTTTGTGGTATAACCCTCCACACAGCATGACGTGGCTTCAAACATCACAAGACGATTTCTGAAATTTATAGAACTTACTTTCTACACTCACATAAATACTACAAGATCTTTAACAGAAATACGGTTAAAGTTGCCTACCCAACATAGGCACAATGATCGTCCATTACAATAAGGACATTTGTAACGCACCACATACCTCTTGTAATTGTAGATTCTCCAATAACTGTTCTGTGAACAATAAGTGTCTGGAAAAAGAACTAGTTACTTGGCCGATAGCCTTGACGTGGATGGGACCAAAAAAATTATTTTGAAATGATTTGAAATATCTTCATGAAACAATATACACAGCGCTTGGCTTTGTTTAGAGATAAAGATAAAAGACATGCAACATCTTATGGAACCTTAAAGATTAGAACATAGATAACCTCTAAATAAACTGGAGAATCTCATTTAAGGTCAGTAAATATCAGGGATGAGGCAGCTCATGCAGTCTCTATATTACAGAGAAATTAAACATCAGGACTTCAACAACAAACATTTTGAACATTAGGCAAGAAACTTTCACCACTTGCTCACACAAACAATAGTTTAAACTGTGAACTTTCAAGCATAATTCCTTGTTGACCTCACCACCTATCCAGCAAGGATAGATTTATGATATTAATATAGATAATATACATTATATGCATATAGGTTTTTAAGTTAGGTAATATTTTCCTCGGTCCAATTTCATGGAAGACTGGAAATGAATAATTGCATGTATGATGGTGGTGTTTGCTTACAACCATTATATGACATCAAGTCAAAGGTACACAAAATACACACAAACTCTTTCTCTCTCTTTCTCTCTCTCTCACACACACACACACATGTATATTTTACAATAGGCTTACAATACTCAAGATGTTTAATCCTTACAATGCTCAAGATGTTTTGGAGTGCTAGACCAACATCAGCTTCAAATTTAAAGTGCCTAAAACATTACTCCTATTTAGGAGTATAAGTCTGTCCTTAGCAGCTTTAAATCTTAATGCAGAGTTTTCTTCAATGGCAATAAATGTTATTGAAAGCTTTATTTTTCAATAGGCTTTATCTATCTCATCTACTTTGTAAGATCTTTATGATATTCACTACACTGTACAATGACTTGGAATTCTGCAGGAAATGCTTCAGCTTCTTTGATACCTGCACTTGCTGCCAAACAAGTTCTTTAAAACATAACAACACTTAGAATAACTCTTATTACCTGAAAACCAACCCTAACTACCTTAAAATGTTCCATCTCTACCATCTGTCTCCCTTAAAATAGACTGCATCCAAAATAGACTTTGCCTTATCACAAATGAAATATTTTACTGGTTCAAATCTCACATCCTTAATAAAGTTAATAGCTCCTTCATTTATTCATCTAAATTACCACAAGAATATATAAATTGTATTGCATTAATTTTGGTAGTTTGCAGTATTGGCTTTTCTTTTGAGTTCTTCTTGATTGTTGTAAAATCAGGGCAGTTTGAGCTGATTGATCAAAATTGTATCTGTGATTACATGAACAATTTGGGCAAATTTCAAACTGGCATTAACAATCAGAGTAAGTGAAATTAGCATAAAACCAGAGCATCCCCTGTGTGTGTGATTGTTTGTTATGGCACTAAGGTGATGGTCTTGGATGGCAGTGGGGTCTTTAGGCTGTGTTCTTGGTTTGTGATGGCCATCAGCCCAGATATGAAGGATGTCCATGTCATCCTTTGGCCTTAAACTTACACTGGTATCATTGGGTTTTGGAGATGGTGAAATGGTGTTAATGAAAAGGCGTATGAACACACACACAAGGATGGAAATGTATACATACATACATACATATATATATACATACATACATATGTATATACACATGCACATGCACAAAAACATACATATATATATATATAAACACATACATACATACATACATACATGCATACACACATACATACATACATACAGGTAATACAGTTCTATATTTTAGAGATGAGGAATTATGTACATTATTTACATTTGACGGATATTTGTCCTCATCTTGTTTGTTGTTAACACATTTCGGCTGATATACCCTCCAGCCTTCATCAGGTGTCTTGGAGAAATTTCAAACATGGGTTCTCATTCCTAAGGTATTTTTCGATATTGTTATTATTATTATCATTATTCAGATCACTGCCTGGAATCAAATTCGGAATCTTGGGGTTAGTAGCCCACACTCTTAACCACTACACCATATGCCCGTGGCCCCACGAGCATATGGCATAATGGTTAAGAGCGCAGGCTACTAACCCCAAGATTCCGAGTTCGATTCTAGGCAGTGACCTGAATAATAATAATAATAGACCTGGAAATAGAGGTAACTCGAATGTGGAATTTAAAAACAGAAACAATTCCTATTATAGTAGGTGCCTTAGGTATAATAAAAAAATATTCAGACAAATACATAACAAAAACACCAGAACTTACAAATATATATAACATACAGAAAATTGCACTACTGGGCACTGCACACATCCTATGCAAAACACTTTCAATACAGTAACCATAAGAGCACCACAGCACATACCCAAGGCGCACAGAGCTGCACTCGGTAGTGAAGTGAAAGCATATTATAAAAATAAAACTACTGAACAATAATAATAATAATATTAACATCGAAAAATACCTTTGGATTGAGAACCCAGGTTCGAAATTTCCCCAAGACACCTGATGAAGGCTGGAGGGTATATCAGCCGAAACGTTGTGTTAACAACAAACAAGATGAGGATAAATATCCGTCAAATGTAAATAATGTGAATACATACAGGTCTCTTTCAGTTTCTGTCCAGTAAATTTCTTACTACACAGCCATGCCTGCAGTGATGGACAAAAACACCTCCAAAATTATGTCATTCCACAAATAACTTTTGTAGCATTTTTTTCTTTGCTCTCTTTATAATTTAAGAGTTTAGAAACAGTTGATTATTTATGGTTGGTTAAAGAGCTTGTTTCTAATTGAAATTTCTTGTGAAATGAAATATTCTTCTGAAGAGATATTCATTCAGTTCGTTTTTCTCATGATTGCTCAGTTCATTACTGTCAAATACACCTAACACATCAATCATAATCATCATCATCATCATCAACAACATCATCATTTAACATCCATTTTCCATGCTGGCATGAGTTGGAAGACTTGACAGGAACTTGCAAGGTCGGGGGCTGCACCAGGTTCCATAGTCTGTTATTGGTTTGGTTTCTGCTGGATGCCCTTCCTAATGCTAACCACTTTACAGAGTGTACTGGGTGCTTTTTATGTGGCACTATCACCAGAACTTTTTACATGGCACCAGCATCAGTGCTTTTTTACATGGCACCTTTGTTTTAGAATCTCAATTCTGTTGTGGTTGGCGGGTTTTCTTCAATACAATAATACACCACATATCTCAGTCCTGTCATCTCCTTTGTAAGGTTCAGCAATACTGCATTCCATGTCTTTCTTGGTCTCCCTCTTCCACAACTTCCCACTCATTAATCCACAATACGTCATGTCTGCTTACTTCACTACACTTTATTGACAAATGAAATGTGTGCTATGCAGTCAAGAGCTGTCGACTGGATTTCTCTCATGTTTTTGCTTTTGTTTAGCTCTGATCCAGCAGATCTCTCCATCACATATCCCAGCCATGACAAAACAATCATTTTTTTCATGTTTATAACTACTTTGTGTGTTTTTATTAGTGTGTCCTCCCTTTTCCAAGATGCTAGGATGTTATTTGAGGGAGATTTGGCTACTATTTCTAACACATTGAATAATTTCATAGAAGAGAGTTTTTCTGTTTTTTATTAAACTACACACTGTTCAATTTTCCGTTCAAGTTAGTTTTCTGAAGCCCCCGCTACTCACCAATCGAAATTTGATCAGCTTTTATGTGTAAACTGTTCTTAATACTTCTGTGTAGTACTAGCAATGCTGCTAACAGTGATGGATTTTAAAGCATTAATGTATCGATAAGAGGTGACCTGCTGTTAGTATTGGTTTATACAAGTTATAACTACTATGATCTTGAAGTAGTCCATTCATTGATTAATAGTAGGAAAAGTTGCATCATGTTGTAATCATATAATGTTTGCCTGTGGGGATGCTTCAAATGTGTTAAATATCATGTTATGGGAAATTATCACCAAATTTTCAAATCAAGTGTATATAAAGACATGTATATGTGGCTTACACATACACACACACACACACACACACAAATAAATGTGCCTGTCTATTTATTAGCAATTGAAGGAAGTGTTAGAAGGTTAGATGGATGGAAATGAACAATAAAACATGAAAGAAAAATATGAAACAAGTTTAGTTCCAGGCCATTTGCATTAAATTGTTCCAGCAAACAGAAAAGCTGTGATATTGTTTCTTTCATTTTATCTGCTGTCTATAAACACCCCACTTCTCATTCTAAAGCAACATTTCCATTATTGCTGCTACTCCTCTTCTTATAGAATCAATATTCTAGCTATTATTTGCCACTGCTGTTACAACTAAAGTATTTTTGTATTATATCATCGAATGTTTCACTCTGATGCATGCTGTAAAGTTAAGTTCGTAGTAACTTGAATCTATGACCTAATTTTACATTAGTTACATTACTAACTAAATAACAAAGTTATTAGCTAAATAATTACAGCTATTTTTTATTGTTAATGTTACTAATGTCATACAGGAATGTATAAATGTTGTTAGTCCCCATTTCTGGCACTGCATGTGAAGTTAGTAGGACTTAAGAGTTCTATTATAGGTACACAATGGAATCATTGGTATTCCACTGAATACCAATGATGACAAAAACTTTCAAGCAATTTACTACTTTTCATAAAAGGATAAATCATCACCAGCTCATCTTAGAAAGTGACAGATAAGGGTGTGCTTGTCAAATTTCAATCTTTGTATTTCGATATTTTGTCCAGAATACTATAGTTTCTGAATAGATTTTGCTTCTGCAAAAGTTCTATTTTTACCATTATATTGAGAAATAAGACGGATTTTTATAAGAGGGAAATACAGTGGATTCAATTTACTTTGGCATTCAAGCTAAGAAGCATATATGTGGTCACTTGATCAGCTAGAAATAACAACCAAATTTCTCTCAAATGACATGTTACTATCCTATCTTGAAAAATTATTAAATAATGAAGCCTTTGACAACTCTTAAAAAGTCAGGGCCATCACAATGCTTTTTGTCAAAAATCAGTTCAGTCAATTTGACCCGGAGTTAAATAATAGCAAGTAAATATTTTATTAAGATGAGTTGAAAAATAATGTCAACCCAAGTGGGGGTTTCAATTCAATGTGCAGAGGGACAAAACTAAGTACTTAACCACTTTTGCTCACTCTCTAACCATTGTATAATTGTTATCCAAGAACACCTACTATTGGGTGATACATAAATGGAAAATGATTGCTGGATAGAAGAATGGGAACAGAAATAATTTAAAGAAGCCAAAGACTTTAAGAATGGGCTTAAAATATTGTAAAGAACTTAATAAATCTAAAACTATTGATTGAAAACTGGATCTGAGATAGCTAGAGGTAATGGGATATAAGCTGCATGGTGTGTACAGTTGTGAGTCTGTGTGCTTGTGTGTGTGTGTGTGTATACATGTATATCGTGAGTGTGTGTATGTGTGCATGTGCAGTTGTATGTGCACATTTGTGTGTGTAAAGACTGGGGAGGGAGTGAAATGGGAAACAAGTAGAACAGAGACAGGCAAAGAATTTTCAGCAATGTTTTAACTGATAAACAGTTTATTTCTAAAGTAATGATTGAACTGTTTTAGTATGGCATAGGATGGGTGTAGAACAAAAACACAGAGATTCTAACATACATTGGTATAAGAAACTGTTGAAGATGTCACAGGAAGACAAAACCCCTTGGAGATCTTGCTAATTTCAGGATCTCTTGGATCAGTGTTTCTCAACCATTTTTCACTTATGGACCCCTTTACTCCTTTGGCCCTATTTTACTTGGATGGACCCTTCTAGCTATTTGATGTTTAAAAAAATTATATTGTATTTTTAGACTGTGCTAAATTGCAGCCTACCGGTGAACGAGCAAAGTACATACCTTGTGTATGTGTGTCCAGTAATATACATACATACATGTGTGTATAGATATATATGTGTGTGTGTGTGTATGTATACATATATATATGTATATATATATCAAAAATGGGGAAGGCCGGTTTATGGAATTACCTTAGGTTTCCTATTCATAAAGGGTTTAGCTTTATGGCATATAGTCAGATCCCAAAAACCTATTGGCCCATGACCTCTTAAAAATATGGAGGGGGAAATGTCTCACTACTCTAAAAGATAAAAC
Organism: Octopus bimaculoides; assembly: GCF_046866305.1. NCBI lineage: Eukaryota > Metazoa > Mollusca > Cephalopoda > Octopoda > Octopodidae > Octopus > Octopus bimaculoides. Next base: position 33,772,565 of record NC_142942.1, read on the forward strand.
CTTTGAGTAGTAGGGCATTTCCCCCTCCATAATTTTAAGAGGTCATGGGCCAACAGGTTTTTGGGATCTGACGATACGCCATAAAGCGAAACCCTTTATGGATGGGAAACCTAAGGTAATCTCATAAACTGGCCTTCCCCATTTTTACTATATACTGCTCTACATCTAAGAGTGTGCCTCTTATGTTGGATTTGTTTTTTGCAAACAATATATATTTGTATGTATGTATCCAAAGTTTTAAATTTAAAAGAGAGATTTGATGCTAATATCCATTATTAATGTAATTTATTCCTATGTCAACATTTCTGTATAAAGCTATATTTGACCGTCAAATTTAAGTCAAACATATAAGTTGCCTTACATGTCTTCAGGGAATACATTTGAGAACAAACAAAAGTCAAAAATAGGAGATCAATACCGCATTTCTAGGTTTGTTCCATATTTAAATTTGTCGTGAAATCTCCTGCTATATTGGTAACGATTACATAGTTCTCTATGAAAAATTATATGTATGTATGTATGTGTATGTATGTATATGTATATATCATCATCATCGTTTAACGTCCACTTTCCATGCTAGCATGGGTTGGACGATTTGACTGAGGACTGGTGAACCAGATGGCTACACCAGGCTCCAATCTGTTTTGGCAGAGTTTCTACAGCTGGATGCCTTTCCTAACGCCAACCACTCATACACGCACACACACATCACTCCATGCTTGAGTAGGTTGGACTGTTTGACACGACTCTGTGAGGTCAGAAGTCTGTATCATGTTTCAGATCTGTTTTGACATAATTTCTACAGCTGATACTCTTCTTAGTACCAACCACTTTACAAAGTGTATTGGGTATTTTATTTGTGGCACTGACAATGTAGTCTCCCCACTCATTGGGTCCTGTATAACTATTTGATCCCATGCCAGCATGGAAGAAAGATATAAATGGTGATGACACACACATTCATAAATGCTCTTTCACTATACCTGTACACTGTATACACACACACACTTACATATATACACTTTATATTTTAATCATATATACATATATGTGTAAATATTGAAGTTCAATCTTAAAACACTGAGTCTTACAAAGGAGATGACAGGGGACTGAGATATGTGGCACATTGTTGTACTCAAGGAGACCTGCCCACCACAATAGAATTGAGATCCTATAACCAAGGTGCCAGATAAAATCCTTGGTGTGGGTGTTGGTGCCATGTTAAACGCACTGGTGCTGGTGCCACAGAAAAAGCACTCAGTACACTCTGTAAAGTGGTTGGTGTTAGGAAGGACATCCAGCAGCAGAAACCATGTTAGTATATAAGGGGCCCATCCCCTCAAGTCTGAGAATTTTTTATTCACTCTTGGAAGAATGCATTAATTATTTCAGCCTGACTGTGTTTGTAGACTGTTGAAAAGAATACTTTTAACAAAAAAAAACAAAAAACAAAAAAAAAATTATAGCATTGTAGTTGCGGGTGGGTCCCCTTAGTCTCCTGGCAACCAATATTTTTAGTCCTAGTCCGCCACTGCATATATATATATATATATCTGTGCTGGTGACAGGTAAAAAGCACCCATGCTGGAGACATGTAGAAGACATCCAGTACACTCTATGGAGTGGTTGGCATTAGGAAGGGCATCCAGCTGAAGAAACCAAACCAAAACAGACTGGAGTCTGGTGTAGCCCTCTGGCTTACCAGACACCAGTATGGTAAAAGGATGCTAAATGATGATAATGAATATATACATATATATATACATATATATATATATATATATATATATATATAATGTTTGCATAGGTCAGATGGAATTTGTAGAGGCAGATCTTCTATGCCTGGATGCCCTTCCTGTTGCTAAGTAAGATATTTCCTTATGACTAGGCATCTTTTAACAGGCTATTGGGAAAAAAGGACATCATTTGCATGATGGTGGCATTCATTTACAACTGTCAGGGAGACAGTAGGATACACAGATACACACACCCAATAGGCTTCTTTCAGATTCTATTTACCAAATCCATTCACAAGGCTTTGGTTGGCCAAGGGCTATAGTAGAAGACACCTAAAATTCCACACAACTGTGCCTGCAACTTATATGTGTGTGTGTGTGTGTGCTTGTATAAATACATATATATAGGCAAGCTTGTGACAGGATTTGAGCAAGTAATTGAAAGAAGTCCATTGTATTATATATATATATATACACACACACACACACACACAAATGTTTGCATGTATGTATGCCCAAGGCAGCATGTTCTTTTCATTTTGTCATTCAGAAAAAGGGACATGTTAGAATAACGAACAAAATTCTTCTATTTTGAAGTTTCATAGGATCAGATTCCCTTGAAATTTATTTCTTGCTCAAAGACTAATGTCTACAAGTCAAATATTTTATCATGACAATGTGTAGTTTAGTCTGGAAACAAAGAACGGACATAGAAGCAGAGTTATTTTGGTATGTAGATGAATATTCAGCTAAAAATTTGATATAGACAGTAGCAGCTAAGTTTTACTAAAGCTACTTCAAGATTTTAACTGATTTATGCTTTTGGAAAGATTTCAAACTTCAAGCAGGAGTTAAATTGGAGCTGTTATGTAAGTATACACAGAGGAAATCACAATGATGGTTGCACTGGAAACCCCTATCTTGCTTGGCATGTCAGTTTCCTGGAAACTTTTCAGAATCAGCTCAGAATATCCACCGTTAGGCATCTACTATACTCTGAACATCTTGCTTCTCTGGGCATGGACACATTAAAGCTCCAACATCTGGCAACTGACTTAGTAGACACCCACAAGACTCTTATCAGCTTTCCAACAACAACAACCTTGTGCACCATTTTGAATTCCATATGTCTAACACTTGTGGACATGCTTACAAAATCGAAAAACAACACAGTACCCCTGACTTTTAGAAACACTTTTTCGTGTTCAGAATTGCTGTAGTATGGAATAAACTACCAGCATCAGTTGTTGGCTGTCAGGACACTATACATCTTTCAAAACTTCCATGCTTCCTGATATTTACCAACACCTCTCATCTCTACATTTTTTTTTTAAAGACTTATTCACTATTCACTATGTACTCTGTACTCTTCATGCAGTTTAGATATTTTTTTTATGAGTTGTAGTGCACCTCAACACTGTATACAATAAGTTCATCATTGTTTATAAATGTTGGAGTTGGAACGTTACTAACTAAAAAGTTATGAGTCCCTATTCTGTTACTGTGTGTTAGTAGTAGTAGCTAAGATCAGTGAACTCCATAGCCTAGTCTATCAAACTACAAACGGACATGACAACATAGCAACAATTCATTGCTGTAAGCAACTAACCTGTGCTTTTGTTTGCTTGTAACACTGAAGCTCAATACTCTTCTAGAGAATATAATTTGTAGAGTAAGGAAGTGGGGGGGGGGAGAAAAGAATCCTGCCAGAATGATGTGATACACAAATGATAATGTGCACATTTGAATATCTTTTATCTTTTACTTGTTTCAGTCGTTAGACTACAGCCATGCCTCGAAGAATCCAAGTACTTGATTTTTTCGTATTTTTTAAGCCTGGTACTTATTCTATCAGTGTCTTTTGCTGAACTGCTAAGTTACAGGGACATGAACACACCAACACTGGTTGTCAAGTGGTGGTGGGGGGAAAAACACAGACACAAAGACCACACACATAGATATATATATGTACATATATAAGATGGGCTTCTTTCAGTTTCTGTCCACCAAACTCACTCACAAGGCTTTGGTTGGCCCAAGACTATACTGGAAGACACTTGACCAAGGTGCCATGCAGTAAGACTGATCCCAGAACCATGTGGTTGAGAAGCAAGCTTCTTACCACACAGCCATGCCTGTGCCTATCTGTATATTAATAAAATATTTTCCCAATTAGTGTCTTCTCATGCTCTCACCTTTGTTTTTAAATATGATGAGTTAGTTTGGCAAACTACATTATTTGGACTGACCAAATTTCAGTCACTTATCGGTATATGATAACCTAATGGTTATCATATTAGCTAGTAATTATAAACTCTCTTAAAGAATTTAGTTTTACCTCATTTTCTTCTGAACATACATCCTGCTGGAGACAAAAACCCTTTTCAGGATTCCAATAAAATCTTTACCTTAACACTCCTCAGTTGATTCAATTATTGTCCTTCTCCTAGGAAAAAAGGCGATAAAGTGTACAGACATATGTGAAATCAACAATAATTAAATAAAGACAATATAGTAGCAATATAACAATTTATTTAAGGATGTGAAGGACACAATATGACAAATAAATTCTAAACACCAGCAAATATATACAAATATGAAAGAGAATGTTTTACAATTTTCACAATATAGCCCACTTCAGTATAACCAAGAAAAGGGCAGGAGAGAGATCACAAACTGTGTCCCAAGTTTTGTTCTTCTCTGCAGGACTGGAACCATTTGTCTTGGCACTTGTAGTACCATTGAGACTTTGTCAAGTTTCAGAGCTATTTATTATTATTATTATTATTGTTATTATATTGCTGCACATTGTAAGGGAGAGTAATGAACCTCATCACTTCCCTTTCGCGCCTTCATTCAGTTTATTCTCTCTTTCTCTTTTCAATCTTTCTGCATTCAGAAAATTCAACTCCCTTCTAATCATTAAAATACTATTTAGGGGGTAAAATTACAAGAAATACATTAATAGAAAAGGCTTTTTTTATCCCCCATTATCTGTTGAGGATGGGGAAAAGAGAGAGAGAAAGAGAGAGAATCTTCAAAGCTATCACTGACAAAGCCTCAATTCAGTCCTCTTCAAAGAGACCAAATCACTTTTATTTAGTTAGCAAATAGCAACTAACAAACAGGCACACACATGAATTATTATTATTATTAATTATTATTATTATTATTATTATTATTATTATTATCATTATAAACAGCTCTATGAATCATCAATCCTCTGAAATGGAGAAAAATAATTTGTATTTATAATATATTTACAGGAATTCTCAGTAAATAATGAGCACCATGATATGTAGTGCAGACAATGCATACATTTTAAGAAATGGGGAGTGTAGCAGGTTAGGGAGGAAGATCAGCGGATAAATACTTCTTATAGACATCCTAGTTTAAGGCATCATTTCAAACAGCAAAGTTACTGATTGTACAGCTTTTGCTTTCAAAGGATGGAAATGAGAGAAAAATCAAGCAGGTGGAGGGACAATTTGAAAAAGAGCTTGTTCAAACTATTCATCAAAATAATTAGAGAGAGAGAGAGGGGAGAGAGAGAGAGAGAGAGAGAGAAGTTAAAAAAAAACAAACACAAAAACTGTACTCCTCTGCTGCACACCCCACAAAACACTACATTATAGGAAAGTTTGTGTGTTCTGAAAGATTGTTCTGGCAACAAGCTAGTTGTAAGGTGTTATCTCCAATAATGACAATCTGACATTATCCAACACAGGAAAATACAAAACAGGAATTACAGAAGCATGTGCAATTGGAAATGAAGAGATAGGGAGATGTAGTTGAACCAGTGAAATTAGTTAAGAAAATGTTGGTTTCTCAAGTCCAAGTTCTAAAATTAATCACTGCTGGTAGACAGCATTCAAAAATATATATTTTGTTACAATTCCCCATTCCCAGACACAGAACCCCACATATTAATAAGGTTAATATATATATATATATATATATATATATATATATATATATATATATATATATATATATATATATATATATATATATAATTTTTTTTTCATGTTTTTCTTTTTTTTTCTAAGAAAAATATTTTGAATAATATTGGAAAAAGAAAATGTGCAGGAATTTAAATAAATAAATATTTGTATGTGCCAAGTGAATGTAATCAATCATTACAGATAAAATAGATCAGTTATATAAAAAAATGATTCTATGTTTCTACAATAAAAGGGAGACTTTCAAGAATGTAAGATGAAACAAATTGATATAGAGTGAAATCAATCTACAATAAAGAATTCTTATTATATGTAAATCGAGTCATTACATAAAGTAATAATAATCTAGTCATTACATAAAGTAATATTATTTCTAGGAAACAATTATAAATTCAGTTTGCAGAAAAATTATGTCTACATTGATGAAAAAAAAAACCTTAATAACAAAAAATTTAATCATTCTGAGTTTAAAACATGAATGATTTAAATCTAAGCAGCAAGTTGAAGGCACAAATAAATTTGAAAATAATTTAATTAAAAAGCAATGCATACATTTTTCTTCTGTTGCAAATGCAAAAGTATTAAATATGACCCTTTCTTTCTGACTCACAATCTTTCACATTTTGTAGAGAGGGATCTGATACAATATTAATAAGACAAGAATTTCTAACTATGCATTGGCTAAAAACAACTGTAAAGAAAAAAAAAACAAATATAGAGATATATGGAAGACTTTCCCCCTCTCATCTAATAATTTTTGCCATTGTTAAACTATTTCAAGACCAGAATGGCTGGTGCCACTAAAATGTCCATTTAGAATAAAAGTAATTTGAAAATAACCACAACAATATCTATTTTTGTATGTACTTTCATTGCAGGGTCTCCAAGCAACTGTGGTCTTGAAAAGTTTAAAATACTAAGGCTAAAATGATCAAGCAACATTTTCATTACATTTAACAGAGGAACTTGTACATGAGAAGAAGAAATAAATTGAATCAATTTAATCAAAATATTCTGAATTTTCAATTAGAATCACAAATCCAAAATCCCACCCCCTGAATGGATGAAATATCAAGTATATAAAGAATGTGAACCTTTTGAAATTAATGTAATTCAACTGGCTTGCATTTATCACAGGAAGAATCTAAGTTGTTATTTTAAAAAACCACTCTTATAGGTACACAAGAAAATTATTCACAAACACTCAATATAATTCTATCATTTTAAAACCAGGAAAAGTCCATATTAGCAGAGAGTGAAAAAGTGATTTATTTCGCCAGAACTAAGGCAAACTTTAAGGTTTGAATTGCAACTCTATGGAGTTCCCCCAAAAAGTAATAATGGGGAAGAAAAGGATTTTATTATGACAGCCCCCATACAATGTATTCAACTAAGAACAATTGTTATGGCAATGAAACAGCAATCAATGTTTCCAGTTCGAAGTCTGAATCTCAAAAGCAACCTTTGCCTCCTTAATTAAATATGCAATTAAAGTTAATGACTGAAAACACTGTTTTAAGGTAACTAAAATACAATTGATGCCATAAATTGTTGAAGACTTGTAAAACACAGCCCAACTTACAATGAATTAGTAAGAAAAAAAACCCAAAAAACAATTGATTAAAAGTGAATAAAAAAAATTTTTTTAAATGTATCACTGAATTTTGGCTTGTCATAACACATTGAAAGAGGACAAATAATGCAATTCAAATCAACAATAGATAAATCATGTACTCTGTATTTGCTAATGAGTTAATAATAGCTGTATAAATAAATCTTCAAATTCCAGAAGCTTTTGGAGAATTAAAGGTAAAAATGAAAATAAAAATACCTGTCTTAACACGGGATTGGGGGAGGGAGGGGGAGAAAAATAAAATAAAATCACGAATTATCTGTCATTATATGTATAATGTCTATGACAATGTTTTGAGTGTATAAGTATGTGCATATGTAAGTGTGCACACGTGTATGTGAGAGGAGAGGGACAAAAATAACCCAACAAAGTAGCTAGCCCTGCAATGCTTGATTCACAAAATGTACTCGACATACACTGCAATACATGATGAAGTGAAATGGAGGAAAAACATTGAGACCAGTGATGACAAAGTTAATGCTATTTTGATGATTGACAAAATAAAGTTTTTGTCCCTTTTCTGGACAGTTTCTCCCCTATCTGAATTGTTTTCTTACAGTCACGAGAAGAATAAAGTGGGAGAGAAAGGAACAATGATATATTTTGTTCATCAACAACAAAGTGAAAACATTCACAGACAGCAAATTGTTACAATGAAAAAAAATGATAAGTTTAAAAAAAAAAAAACCACTGTTCAGGCAGGAGACATCCAAAAGGACATGCCAGGTGGTGGAGGTGGTTGGAATGGAGGAGCTTGGTTGCTTGGTTGTCCTGAAAACTGCTGCGAAGGGGGTGGTTGGTTAGCAAACTGTTGAAGATAGCCTTGATTAGTAGCGACAGCTGAAGTGTGTCCATTAAATTGAGGGGGTTGCTGTTGCTGCTGCTGCTGTTGTTGTTGCTGTTGTTGCTGAGGGATATAGGCTGGAGATGTTTGCAACCCAGTTGTAGATGTAGCAAAAGTTGACTGGCTGAGGGGTCGCGGTACACCAAACTGAGAAGCTTGTGTAGACAAAATTTGTTCATATGAGTTCCTATGGCTGTTCTGTTGTGGTTGCGTTGTGGACTGTTTACTAGCAAAGTTTGTTGGACTAGAGCATGGTTGATAAGGTGTACCATTGTTAGGGTCCGGAGGAGAATACTGTCCATGCTGCAATGGCTGTTGCTGTTGGGATGATGTTGACACTTGCCCTGGCAAGTATTGATCATAATGGTTGGCAGGCAAAGATGGAGGTGGGGGACTGGGTTGCCCTTGATGAACATAGGCAGCATTTGTAGAACTTGACTGGCTGTAAGGGACAGTTCTCTGTTGCTGTTGTTGTCGACTTGGAGAACTAGAATCATCTTCTTCATCATCAGATCCATATACTGTCAATATAAATAAGATATGAACAAGTTTAAGGCATAGGTGGACAAGATAATCTTCAACTATTTCACACTGACAAAGTTCTACAAAATTCTCTTGTCTTTTATGAATCATAAACTTTCTTAACCCAATCTTGATTACATCAATCCAACTACATTCACAGTATTTTTCAAATCAACACATGGCGGAAAAGATTTAAAAAATGAGAATTTTAAAAACTTATTAAAGGATATTAAACTAACTCTTTTTAAAAATCAGTTTTCATTGTAGTGTTGAGACTAAGTTAATAATAAAGCTTCAAACAATTTCACCCAACAGAAATGAAGCTACACTGGGTGAGAAGATTGATGTAGTATAACTAACAGGCAATGTTACATGCCAAAAAAAACAAAATATACAACTTAAGCAATGGTAATTATTTAGAGGATATACTGCAGGCAATACAATTCTCCTTCAATAATTATTTCACTGAAAAATCTATTCAAAGGGTAAAAGTTAATGAAAAAACTATAACAACTAAAACTGAATAAGCCTAATAGCTATTTGTGTATCAAAAAACATTTATTATGTAACTAAGATGAGGTGGTTTGCAAGATTCTTAATATCAACTTGTGCATCTTGGGGGGGTCATTACATCAATAATAAATACACACACTGGTTCAATTTCACTTCTTTATTATTTGTCATTTGGATAACTGTTTAACTAACAAACTAATCAATGGTTTGATTAATCATTCAGTTAATCAATCAATCAGTTATGTTTGTCAAAATCTTTTAGTCATCATTCACGATCTCATCTATGACAGGCTCTCCTTACTGTAAAATTCCCTCATTGACGCTTCATATACCAGTAATTTAAGAAGCCATATTTTGCTTTTGTAACATTTTAGCTCAGAATTTCAGAGAATGAAAACAAATAGAGAAAAATAGCAATGAAAGAATCTTGATGAATAAAAATCAAAACAAACAACTAACTGTTTAACTGACAAGTTAAACATGCTTGTTTAGTTGGATAGATACTTAACCAACTGACTAATAATAAAGGAATGGAATTGAACCAGTGTGTGTTATTAATATTGGTGTAATGACTCTCGTAAGACACAACAGAATTTGTTTCCACACACAAATCTTGCAAACCCATTACAAAAATAAAATATTATTTCTTTTACCCTTTTACACATGGGTTATACTGTATGAATTGCTGAAACAACTATTTTACGTCAATTAATCTCCTTCACATTCAACTGTAATATAGAAGCAGAAGTTAGCAATACAATGCTTCATAAAAGTCTTTACATTTAAAACTTTCCTACAGGTAATTTTATATTTTAGTCACCCAGCCAGTGCTTTGGCTCTAATAAACAGACTGTAATTAAAATAATATATATTACCGGCTACACTGCCAAGAGCGCCTTTGATTTTTTTACGTTGTTCCTGTGTCTCAGTACCTCCTTGAAGCTGCGCCGTACGTTTGCTTCCTGAAAAGTGACAATAATTATTTGTGAAAAAATTTAATCACTAACAGAGGTTTTGATATCTTCATATTAAACAATTATGTAGAGAATGCTAGAGAAATAACAGATGAATTATCAGCTTAATGAAATAAATGAAGAAAATTACAAAGAAGATTCAGATACTTTGAGATGCATATATATGTGTATGTATGTATATATATATCTCAAAGTAAGGATTAAAATATTAAGTTTAGAATTAAAATATTACATATCTAATACAAAAATCACTAGAATTTCAGATTACGTAATTTGCATGAAAACAAAAGCACAAAGAAAATTATTAATTTAAAGTATATAGATACAGAAATATACAGATATATAAATATATATGTATGTATAAACAATGACACCCATATGATATTATATATATATATATATACATATAAACATGCATATATATATATATATATATATATACACACACACATATATAACATATACACACACACATACATATATGTATATGTGTATATAATATATACATGCATATATATATATATATATATATATATATATATATATATATATGCATATATGATACATATGCATATTATACATACATACATATACATGCACACACACACATATATGCATACATATACATATATATATATATATATATATATATATATATATATATATACACACACACACACACACACACACTCAAACATATACATACATACACATACATATACATATATATAATCTGTTTTGAAACATTCACCACTTTCTAATTTTTCTAATCTATTATCTCATTTGTGTAAGAAGGCCAAAAACATTATACAGTCAGCTAAGATAAAATGGACAGAATGTTTAATAAATTTCAGTTACAACCCTCCCCATCATTGTCATTACTCAATATTAAAAACCAAAAGCCAGAAAGGGAGTAATAGGGAATGGGAAATTAAGGGAGTAGTGGCTAATACAGAGGAGATGATTTTAGGTATAAGCAAACAAATGTATAAGTATAAATGTAATGTAAAATATGGTGAATGGAGCTAATGTTGATAATGATTGCAATATTGGGAGAGAGAGAGAGAGAGAGAGAGAAAGTGTGTGTGTATGCATGTGCATGCATATGTATGTATGGGCATCCAGCCGTAGAATCCATGCCAAGTCAGACTGAAACCTGGTGCAGTTCTCTGGCTTATCAGCTCCAGTCAAACCGTCTAACCCATGCCAGAATGAAGAGTAGGTGTTAAATGATAATGATGATATTTTTAATTAATATTCAGCAGAAGTAAATGTGTTATTCAAGGTCTGAGAGTTTCATGCATTCGCACATATCAATATATATAAATATATATATATATATATATATATATATATATATATATACATATTAATTAGCAGATCCAACCTAAGTTAGATGTATTGTTTAGAACAACTTAATGTCTCAAGAAATCATCTTGTGTACATGAGAAATACTAAAAAGCACAGACTGCTATATTGGGTGATGAAATTTTAATCAGCACTAGTGGATGGCACAACTGCAATATGTGATTTCATTGTAAACTACGGATCATCAGTAGCAGCTAGCCAGACTGATGAAATAGCATAATACTGACCAAACACTGCAAAAAGCTAGTGAATAAACTATTAGAGACAGAAGCAGACTTTTTAGAATTTGTCATCTACATGAGATGATTTCTTGAAATGCTTACTACAGTTTAAGGCATTCTAAACAACATATCCAATTTAGGTTGGATGTGCTAATTAATAGTCATTACAAAAGCTGTTTCTGTCACTATCAGCTAATTTATTTACAGTCCAATAGCTACTTGCAACATCACTGGCTGTTTGGCCAGTATCATGCTATATCATCAGTTTAGTTGATTTTTAGTCCAGCATTTGGTGCTTGGTTAGCTATTACTGATGATCCACAATTTACAGTGAAATCATGTGATACAGTCGTACCATTTGCCTGTGCTAATAAAAATTTCATTAGCTAATATATTAGTCTGTACTTCTTAGCAGTTGTCATGCACACAAGATGATTTCTTGTGATGTTTACTACAATCTAACGTGTTTTAAACAATACATCCAATTTAGGTTGAATGTGCGAATTAATATTCATTACAAAGGCTCCTTTTGTCACTAATAGTTAATTTATATCATCATCATCATCATTGTTTAACGTCCGCTTTCCATGCTAGCATGGGTTGGACGATTTGACTGAGGACTGGTGAAACCGGATGGCAACACCAGGCTCCAATCTAATTTGGCAGAGTTTCTACAGCTGGATGCCCTTCCTAACGCCAACCACTCAGAGAGTGTAGTGGGTGCTTTTACGTGTCACCCGCACGAAAACGGCCACGCTCGAAATGGTGTCTTTTATGTGCCACCCGCACAAGCCAGTCCAGGGGCACTGGCAACGATCTCACTCGAAAATCCTACGGGAGCCAGTCAGGCGGTACTGATATATATATATGTATATGTGGGTGTGTCTGTCTGTCTGTCTGTTTTTGTTTTGAAATCAGATGATAGTTGTAAACAATCAGTGTTTATTTCAAATCTTCCTTCGAAAATACATTAGGCTATGGAAAATATTAATTTGCTTAGAAACAGATGAGGGTTGGTGACAGGAAAGGCATCCAGCCATAGAAAATCCACCTCAACAAATTCTGTCTAACCCAAGCAAGCATGGAAAGTGCTAAAATGATCATGATGATGATGAGGGTGATAGTATAAGGTTACAAGTTAGAATTTTTATATAATGTTAAAGGGTCCATGCAGCTTTAAAATAGTTTGGCTATGAGGCTGTCGTTTTCTGTGGATATCAAAAATTTATGACTGCAAGTGTGTATTGTGTATGCATGTGCAGGTGTAAATGTAGTATAAATTTGCTAGTCTTAGAAGTTAGAGATGTACTCAGAAGAAGGATTACAAACAGCACCTAAGCTATCAAACTGCTACACCCTTTGCTTCCCTCACACAGTTTGTTGTTATTTATTCATATAGTAGTTAACAATTTTCTTTGGCTTTTTTTTTGGCTTCATAAAACCAGCAAAACTCTCACCGGGAGGTGGAGGAGGAGGCATCAAGTGCTTATCTACTTCAGACCTCTCTGGGGATGGACTATGAGATGGGGGTGGTGGAGGAGGTGGGGTGACAAATGCCGGTTGGTTCACAGGAGGGGGGTTTGCAAACCCTTGATTTCTAGGAAAAGAGAGAAAGGTGGTTTTAGATGAATGGTATCAAATATACACTAACAAATATTGATTAAAAATAACTTAGTAACCACATTTCTGTTTTAGAGAAGCCACAATGAAAATATTACACTTTTTCTTTTCAAATTGATATATCCTCAGACTGGGCATGCAAGCAATTTGGAAGTTGCTTTTAAAATGAATCAGAATTGATATGACAAGCCCCAAATAGGTCTAAAGGTACAATCAAAATCTAAGTGATACAGATTAAAAAAAATTAGAACAGCAGTCAATATTTGTTTTAAAACTTAGTCACTTACTGCTTATTAGATAAAGTTGAATAGTCATTGTAAAATGAAGAATTTTAGCAACGAAAAGTTTTTAATATTTATAATGACAAAGAAAAAAAAGAACAATCACCAAAAATGGAAGACAAATAAATTAAAAAATAATCAGTATAAAAAACGATTTTAATTAAAATTTGTAAGACTGTGATATGATATATGGCAAATCATTTCCTTTGGCTAAGCAAAAGGCAACTTTTTCTAGAAGAAAGAGTATGATCAATTGAAATTGAGTCCAGTATATCACTGGTACTTATTTTATTGAGCCTGAATAATTGAAAAATGATTGCTAGCCACAGCAAGAATCAAACTCTGAGGGATAAAACTAGATATTGAGAAGTATTTCTAGTCTGCTGTTAAATAGTTTCAGCCATTTCCACCAGATATAATAGCAATGGCAATGATGATGACGATGATGATGATGATGATAAAATTTCAAACTGATAATAAACAAAAAAAAAATTTTTTTAATCCAAATGAAATTTGAAGTACAGATTAGCACAGTTACCTGAATTCTTCATAAACCTGAGATGTCTGAGTGACTGCAACTAAAGGCTGGGTAAAAGACTGTGTCACAGGTGATTGGTGATGGCTTCCTACTACAGGTGGTGGAGGACCAGAAGCAATCATATTGGCCAACTGAGGAGGACCATGCTAACAACAACAATAATGAAGCAGTATTTGAAAACAGGTGGTGAATAAATTGCAAATTAATAACAATGATAGCCTATAATAGCAATAATGAAGAGTTGATGGTGAGGAACTTGTAAAATATTATGTGAAAACTGATATACTGAATTTGCTGATGTATAAGATGCACTCTCGCATAAGACAAACACTTAGTTTTTTTTTGGTTGGAGGAAAAAGTATATTTTGTGGAAAAAAAAAAATGAATCTAATGTTTTATACACTTGGTATCCCATCTGGAATACAGTCACATTAGACGCAATTGTTTGTTACATTTAAGAATAAAAAGAAATTTGTCTTATACAACAGCATATGTAGTATAACTGGATAGGAACTCTACATGACATTTATAACAAGATTTATATTTCAAGGGAAGTATGCTACTTGTGGGTAATAAATAATAATAAAGATTTCTAACATAGGAATATAGGAGAATCAACCACAGATTAGTGAAAAGCAACTCCAAGCTTTGAACTTAGAAGCCAAAGTGAGAGATTTAAACAGCAAAGTACTCTGAGTGACATTCTGATTCTGTATTTCAAACAATAACAATAATATTGGTTTCAAATTTTGGCACGAGGCCAGCAATTTTGGGGGAGGGGTAAGTCAATTACATCAACCCCAGTATTCAACTGGTATTTATTTTATTGACCCCAAAAGTATGAAAGGTGAAGTCAACCTTTGCCGAACTTGAACTCAGAAAGTAAAGACAGATGAAAAGTTGCAAAGCATTTTGCCCTGTGTGCTAACGATTCTGCCAGCTTACTGCTTTAAAAATAATAATATTAATAATGATCTAATAACTGTCATAAAGTCAAACACTGTTTCAGTATTTGTTTATATTTGTTTACTTCATCAACTCTGGAAGGATAAAAGGCATTTAGTGAAGTAACTAAATATAAAACATTGTTGACCAGTACCCTACTAATTCTTTCATCAAACAATAAATATTTCTTACATTAATAATCTTTTACAACAGTATTGTTGATTTCTTAAATAAGCACAAAGCATCAGATTTAACGGGATAAGATAGGAGGCCATGGCATTTTAGCCTTCTTGAATAGCATGGTGATTTCTTTTGAATCCAGCTGTAGAAACCATACCAAATAAAACTGGAATCTGGTGCAACCCCTCAGCTTACAAGCCCTGATCACCATCCAACCCATGGACAACAGACGTTAAATAATGATAATGATAAAGCCTATGCTTTAGTGAAGATTGTAATTGACTAATGGATAGATAGAACAGATGAAATAGCTGAAAGCATGAGATAAATAACAACTAAGTTGAGGGAAAAAATTTCAAATATTTCTGTCAGCATTTCAATGTGTCTCTGGAGTGGAACAATTCCTTCTACAATGAAATATTGTCCGTATGGAGGCACAAGGTTCATTACAGTTTTATTATTGTAACATTACCAATGTTGGGATGGTGGTGGTAGTGGTGTGTGTGTGTGTGTGTGTAGTGGGAGGGGGTGATGAAAGTTAATGTTAACTTTTATGAATGTTGACTACACAAAGCCCAGAATTATAACTAGTCAAAGACAGAGTCAATCTGTCTCCCATCTGGACCATTCCAATAATAAGAATAATAATTTTCCTCTTTCTCACTATTATCAGTAACAAACTACACAAACCTGATAGCCCAACAAATTCTCTGGTATTTTATCTTCAGGTTTCTCTTCAGTAAATCTCCGTTTTGGAGGCTGCTGTGGTGGGACGGGTGACTGTGAAGGAGGTGCATGATGAGGTGGTGGAGGTGGAGGTTGAACAGAATCGTCTTTCGGTGGCCCGACATTATAGGCATAACCTGTTGTTGTAATGGCGTATGTTGTTGGAGCAACAGTATATGTGGCAGCTGCAGGAAGACTCATTGGCAGACTAGCAGCACTACCAGAAAACTGAAACATAAAAACACACACACACACCAACATTATTCAGAATCACCATATAAGCAGTACATTTCTGAAGTGACAGGAAGAGAAACTGGGTATAACTGGATTTTTTTAATTGTTTTAATCTCATTTCTGATATTTAACCGAAATAATTCTATTCTTGTGCAAAATGGTTTGTATTTCTGATAAAGAAGAAAAATAATTTTTTAAGTTACATAAAAAAAAAAACATTAAAAAAGAACAACTATGTGCCAAACCCAAATTAAATTCATGATCAGAGAATACTGTGTTTAGTAACGTTCCTATTTCTTTACTGCCCACAAGGGGCTAAACACAGAGGGGACAAACAAAGACAGACAAATGGATTAAGTCGATTATATCGACCTCAGTGCGTAACTGGTACTAATTTAATCGACCCCGAAAGGATGAAAGGTAAAGTCGACCTCGGCGGAATTTGAACTCAGAACATAGCGGCAGATGAAATACCCTTAAGCATTTCGCCCAGCGTGCTAACATTTCTGCCAGCTCGCCGCTTTGTTTAGTAACATTCTGCTGAGCCATTGTCTCTCCAATATCATCATCATCTTAGTTATTATTATTATTGTGAGAGGCAATATTACTGATATAACACTACCATTTACTTTATTCACTCCTAAAATGTGAAGAATAATTGCCAATTCAGTAGGGGGTGGGACTGAAAAATAAATTCTGAGTGAAAATATGCTCTGGAGGGTAGAGTGAGGAAGAGTAGAGGGAGAGAGGGAGGAAAGCAAGGTGGGGAGTGGTGTGCAAGAGTTTGGTCCTTAGAGAAAAGATGCCAAAATATTGAGATGAGTGGTGATATGGTGTATGACACACCTCCCCAAATACTTTTTCAGTCCATCACTGGTTTCACATTTTATTTCAAATATTCCTCATAACAGGTGCAGTCATGGCTGTGTGGCAAGAAGCTTGCTTCCCAAACCACATGATCCGAGGTCCAGTCCCACTGCATGGTACCTTCTACTATAACTTTAGGCTGACCAAATCCTTGTGAGTGGAATTGGTAAACGGAAACTGAAAGAATCCCATTGTGTGTGTATATATATGTGTGTGTGTGTGTGCATCTTTTCGTCTGTCTGTCCTCACCACTACCACCACTTGAAAACTGGTATTGGTGTGTTCATGTCCCCATAACTTAGTGGTTCAGCAAAAGAGACCAATAAAATAAATGCCAGGCTCTAAAAAAAATAAGTACTGGAGTCAATACATTTGAGTTAAGAAATTCTTCAAGACGGTGCTCCAGCACTGCCACAGAAATGACTGAAACAAGTAAAAGAAAAGGGAGTATTGCTAGAAAGAACAGGTGTCGAAACATATTTTAGACCATCATACACGTATAATATTTACAACACACATCAACAAAGAACAAATACACCATACATCTTTGAAAGAAACACTTATAACTAGAGGCTCTAGATACAGTTGTATTTAGGTCAAGATGACAATAATGATGATTATAATGATGGCAAAAACAATAGCAAATACAAGTAAAATTAATTAGAATTGAAAAACTCACCTGTCCATAGTAGGGAGGTGGTGGTTGTCCAGCTGGCGGGAGCTGTTGCTGAGAAACAAATTGCACTCCAGGTTGTAGTGCATTCATTGGAGGTGCTATTGAATTAGGAACAGGAGAACCATATTGGGGGGCCATCTGAGGGGTTCCACCACTTAATGACATACCAAGAGGGGTGACTGTCTGCTGGCCAACTATCACTTGGGCAGGTTGAGGATTACCTAAATTAGCATTGCCTAACAATGAGAAAAATACAAAGGAAATGCAATGTATAACATAATATATACATATTTGAAAATCCTACAAGTCTAGGTGAAAAGCGCTTTATATGATTTATAAAACGTGTGACATATTAATAAAAATCTGTAAATGTACAACCATCCAGATTTCTGAGTACCTTAAATTTTTTTCTAATATATATATATATATATATACACACACATACATGCATACATACATACATATATATATACATATAGAAAACTATAACAAAATGTCAGTATATATAAATGAGAAATTTGATATATATCAGTAATACATGCATAACAATGAAAAAAAAGTTATTTTTAGTAATATTATGTTATTTCAAGAAATCTATCATAAATTGTTTTGCGTTATTTGTTAATATCAATTTAAAAATAGAAATACCTAAAAATGGATCATTTGTAGTGGTTGCATATTGACTCATACCAGGAGCTGTTGAAACTTGTAAAAGAGGTGGTGGAAGGGAAGCATTTGGTAATAAACTTCCACTGGCATCCATTTGACCAGCAGGAGCAGCCGGTGGAGGACCTAAAACAATATTGAAATAACAATGATGAAAATATCCTCCGACATATTAATTGAATCGTCAAGGTTTACCACTTTGTCTTTAGGGGTACAGGGTAGGCAAGTTTGAAATTATTCTTTATCAGCACATTTTTCTTCTAATTACTGCAATAGCTTCAAGTTTTTCTAACCTTATATTGCCCTCAATTCACCATACCAAAATGGTATTCAGCCATCTGTTGTCCTATTGTTACAGTGAATATTCCAGATGACATCTAAAACTGATAAGTTATTTATTTTATGTGTCTGAAGTTACAACCCAACAATTACTATGGTTAAAAATATTTTGTCTTTTGGTGTAATCTCTTGCTATTTGATTCACTAATCCATACTCCACTTTTCTCGATTGGATCTAAGCAACAACAATTATTCACAAAACATATACTTTGAAATGCCTAAATGTATTAAACAATATCCTGTATTGGTTTTGATGTGATCACTCCCATTACTTAATTATATTACTTTTTAGAACATTATTTGTGTATTTGCATGTGTCAAACTAAACATAAGATGGAAAGTAACATATCTGTATATATTTTTACATATACAATAAAAGCAAAACCAAAAGTAAAAAAACAAACAAACAAAACAAAAAAAAAAACAGAAATGAGTGAAAGAAATATGCTTCAAATTTTGGTCTACAATAACAAAGACATTTAGAATGCTTACCAGCGCCAACTGAGAGAAGTGGAGATGTTGAGAGACTTGTGACCATAGGCATAGGTGTTAGTGATGTGGAATAGGAAACAGGAATTACTAAGCCACCTGCATTAGCTGAGCTGACCATACCTGCACATAGAAAGTGAAATTTTTGCAGATTAAAATAAGCACTGTTCTGCAGTTCACAGCATGAGTTATCAAGAAATAATATGCTAGAGTTGCAATGTATGCTGCAGAGACAGACCCACTTTTTTCAGTTGGTGTTTGGAACATAAATTAACATGAAAATTTTGATGGAAGGTTTTAATTTAGATTATTGTTTTAAAACATGCAGTTTCTATCATAGAACCAATGGCATTGTCAGGCAGGTTGGATTTTTTTCACAGCACAGCCATATTTTTCCTAATCAAACCATGGGCTGGAAGGTTGTTTCTAAAGCTGGCTTAATTGAATATGATGTGATTGTTTTGTTAATTCTAAGAAGTGCCAAGTTGAATATTTCCACAACTAAATGTAAGTTCAAAAACCTAACACAATAAGAGCAGAAAATTGAATAAATTTCAATTTCAATTCTGTAGTTTTGTATTTGCACCATCAGCAACCAAAATATCTTTATGTTAATATCTTGTTAGTGAACAGATGTATTACAGTCAGGTAAGCACTCACAGATTACGTTAAGCACACTAACACACACTATACAATATCTATTTTGCTAATATTGCACTTACAAAATAATCACAAAGAAATAATAAAGCAAAATATGCATGTATGACATTTAGAATTTTAGTTGATATAACACTAGCAGCGAGACATGAACCTCTGGTGTTGATCCAATACAACAGTGCCGTATACATTAGATCCTGTCAACTATAACAATTGGATTTAATCCTTCAGCATTCAGCTTATTCTACCAAATGTAACAATACTTATTTATTTGCATTATTTTGAATTAATCATGCATTATTTTGTAGCTTCAAGATTTCAAAGATGCAATTGTTTATTTTTAGAATGACATTATAGGGTAGGTGTAAGAGGCTGGATCTGGCCACTTTGAATATAAAATAGGTAGAATATCTGGGCAAGATATGACTGGTTTAAATGCTAAAAGATTAGATAACTTGCAATGAATGAATATCCAACCTAGAATATCAGTCGTTTTGTGTTTGTTGGAGCTGGCAGGAGTAGGAAAAGTTTAAAAAAAGGTACTGTTATGATTTTATATATTGATAACTGCAATATGGTTTATTTACTTGTATATTTGAAATAAAATACTGTTAATCTGTTGATCTAATTTAGCAAACTTATCAGCAATGCAAAGAAACTGACATAAATGAATTAATGTGATAAACTAAAGAGATAAATGCATGTGTGTGTGTGTGTGTGTGTGTGTGTGTGTGTTTTAACACTGATACCAGCTGAGAAAGATGGTGACATTTGTTTACACCTCCTTCAACAGTATGTCCCCTAGCTCAATACAATGGAATAATAAGAGAAAGACTTATTATTCTACAACTTCAGAAGAACATTATAGCTGCTGAAGTTTTCAAAAAGAAATCAAACCTTGAGCAGAAGCTTGAGACACTAATGTTGGTGGTGGCATACTGGTCAGACTTGCAGGAAGAGAATTGGCTGAAAGTACAACAGACGACGTTGGTAGAACTTGCTGAAAAGTTGGTGGCAAGGACGTCACAGTTTGCATGCCTAGAAATTAAGGAAAGTTTGTTATTAGTCTTAATGTTGGATTTTTTTAGACATTGCTGTAAAATTTAATGGGTATTTTTTTTAAAATATAGATATGTAAAAAGACAATATGAAGAAATTGTTATGGTTGAGTTTAAAACCCGGATTCTCAGTACCCAAACTATTCAGCTTCAACAGCTCATCACAAACAATTCTAGTCTTTTAAATGACATTTTCTGGACGTATTTAGTGGATCTTGGAATACAAACAGAATATTTGTATTCCAAAAATCTACAGCCGTTAACAAGATATCATCTTTGGGATATTTACTTAGTTTCATTAATACATGTTGTTATGTAATCTCAGCCCAACTCTGACTGAGCAAAGATTATTGCATGCAGGAAGTTGTCTAAACAACTCAATGTAATCCATTAGCTGTAAAAAGGTTATAGTAACCCACTAACAGTAACTAATAGCTGTAAACAACTCACTGCAATCCACAGAGCTGTTGTTCTATAGATACATACTATACTCCTATAGTATGAATAGACCTATACATACTACAGTTCTATATATAGAACTATAGTATATATAATTCAGGAGAGGTATAGTCATTTAAATCAAACTGGATATATTAGTAGCACATAGTTTTTTCAACCCTAAAAAGATAAATAGTAAAGTTAACTAGTGTTGGTGTCACATAAAAAGCTCCAGTGCCCGTGCTACATAATAGCACCCATGCTGGTACCACATAAAAGCACCCATGCTGGTGCCATGTAAACTGATTGGTGTTAGGAAAGGCATCTAGCCATAGAAACTAGGCGAAATCAGACAGGAACCCAGTACAGGCCTCCTGCTTGCCAGTTCTAGTCAAATCAACTAACCCATACCAGCATGGAAAATGGATGTTAAATGATGATGATGATAATGAACTGGATGCCATTAAACAGACAGTTTAGTGCTCTAGTAGTCAACAATAATAAGACCATATTACATTTAAGTGAAACTAAAATATTACAAACCAATCTGCTTTCATTATTGAGATACAACACCCTTATTAGCTCTCATAATTAAATATAAAAACTGCATGAGTAAAAAAAAATTAGGAATTTTGCCTCACCTGGACCTGGAATCTGTGAATACTGAGGCTGTTGTGAGACACTAAGCTGTGGAATACTCTGCTGCTGGGCCATCATCCCACCGGGACCGCAATTAGGGTTGGCCGAGGCTAAAGAAAGAGAAAAAAAAAACAAAAACAAACTAATGTAAAAAGAAAAATCAATACAGAAACTGATTGATGCCTATGAAATTAAAATTTACAAGTTAATTGTTATGTCTGATATCAAAGAGGAAGAAGTTAAATACCAATTACACAATAGACAAAAATAAATAAATAAAAGTTCAATTTACCATGACCATAAAAATATGTTTATAGCAGAACCTACAAAATAAAAAGTTTTAAAGCGAATACAGCAAGGTTTAAAAAAAAAAAAATAAAATAAACCCTCAGAAAACCCTTCAAGAATCAAAAGCGAGAATGACTCACCACATCAAAATTGGTTAAGATTGATGCTATCTTAGGTTCATGCATTGGAACTGACAACAATATCAGGAATTTAACCATATTTAAAATGGCAGCTGTTCAGAACCTAGTGCAGTGGACTGATTGAGTGTTCTAACAATTTTCAATAAATCCTAACTGATAACTCATTAGAGAACCAAACATAAATCCCATGCCAACTATGGAAGTGGGTATGAGCGTCTCTGTTGCATTTGTAATACCTTTCTTCCACCCCTTTAATCTTCTACATCATTTGAACTCTGCGAGAATTGGACCTTTTTAAATGTATACACATATACATATTTTGTATTTCATGTATTTAATATACTTTATATATTGTAAGAACAGAAATAAATTTATTTCTCAAACGCGTGATAATGCTATAAATAGAATGATCAGGATAAATTATCCATATAATGCAGAAAAATACGTTGCCGGCCAGCCATGATCCAGTCTCGTGGCTGGCCGGCAACGTATTTTTCTGCATTATATGGATAATTTATCCTGATCACGCTATTTATAGCATTATCACGCGTTTGAGAAATAAATTTATTTCTGTTCTTACAATACATCTCAACGCTTCTAAAAAAGAACAAACTTTGTTTGTTTACTTTCATCGTAAAGTTGACTTTATATATTGAACTGTCTAATTTGCTTATCCCCATATTTGCTTCTATACCCACTCAAGTTTGAATCCTTGAGCACTATAAGTATTCTATATGGAGAATATCTGGATCTCATCTACACACTCACACACACACACACATATATATACACACACACACACACACACACATATATATATATATATATATATATATACACACACACACAATATTAAGGATTCAGGAGAGAATTATGTACTTAAATGATAGGCACCAGGTTAGGTCAAATCAACTTATAAACACCACCTTTAGTCGAATAAATACACTGGATACTGAAGTACATCCAGTGAAATATTCAGGTTATGTATACAGAAAATATAACCCTTATGTGTATTTAACACCTAGCAGCTGGTCCAAAGTGCACAACTGTATTGGTTGCATGGTGTTTGGTATAATCCAGGATGTCCAACCGTTTGGTGAATTATAAGCAAATAAATAAATAACATGGTGCTATAAACCTTCTGTTATTTCTACATATTAACTAAACTCTTAATATCTCTCTAGCTCTTGTAATGGTCATCATAGCCCTATGTTTGTTCTCTCATTCCAGGCCAGCTTGTGCTCATGGATTGTTCTTCTATTGTGTGAAATTCTATGTATCACCAGATGAAAACAGTTTTTTGCTATGATGTAATGTAATCACTCATCTATTAAAAAATGCATTAGAAACAGCTGTAATGAACTGACAATTATCCATTGTTATTTATTTATTTGCTTTTATATATATATATATATAAGAATTTAAGGAATGGAGAAAACGCATGTTGTAATTGCATACTTTATTCCTACATATGTTTCAAAGGATTACAACCTGTGTGATCCATAGGGATCTTTGATATTAAAATTGTAGCCTTCTCATCAGGGAAAGCAAAATTTCAAGGAGTTCCTGCCTTAAAAACA